>NC_041395.2:174413974-174431474 GCF_900747795.2 Erpetoichthys calabaricus
AAACTGCATAATATTTAAACTAATAAATAATAACAATAAAATAAATAATAATATTATTACTGATAGTTGCACTATTACTTCAAAGACTTCAAGCCCAGGTGCATTACACAGTATTCACCAAATTAAAATAAAATAAAACAAGTGCAACTTGGTGATGACATCTTTACCAACTGACCCATCATTTAGGCAAACTGCATTAATATAGACCTTCCTTCAAGATAAGCTATACTGGGAAGAAAAAAAACAAACTATATGTCAAGAACAAAGTCAACATTTCCACTTTATCCTCGCCGTTTATGTCGAGATTAAAGTCGACATTTCCACTTTATTCTCATAGTTTACTTCAAAATTAAAGTAGAATGTTATAAACTAAACTTCTTCCTAAAATCAATGTTTAATCAATTACTTAATTTACCCAGTCATAAATTAATGCAGCACATTAAATGCTGTCACGTTCCCCGACCCAGTGGTTAATCACTACTCTTCTTAAACTGACTTCCTCCGCACTAAGAGAAGACAGTGATCACCATACAGAATCCATTCACTTCATGATATTCCTGCTTTCTGAAAATTTAGAATGCTAAGATAAATACTTGATGATATTTCCATGATGAAATGCATTAAAGCAGGTATTACACATGCACGGTAGTGAGGCGGTAGTGCTGCTCCCTCGCAGTAAGGGGTCCCCAGGTGTATGTTCAGTGTAGAGAACTTTATGGCAGGTGTGACGAGGCTCAAAAAAACTGGACGTATGAATAGCTATCGCACAGATTTAACTTAAATATTGTGTAAATGTTGGGTTTGTGATCTGCTGGTCAGAGACACGAACACAGAATTCAATGCATGTTCTTCTGAGCGGGCTATCTTTATTGCATGCATGCTGTCTCTATCTGACGTACCAAAACCCCAGTTCCTATCCTTCCTTTTTCTTTCACCACATAACCAATCACCACACGATAAACGTCTTTGTGAAATTAAAGCTAGTTATAAAATTAGCCCACGGAGTGTTCAGAACTTTAAAAATATCTTTGTTATACATGTATAATTATGCCATCCATTCAGAGTTGCACCCATCTCTGAACGAGTCGCCAGCACATCGCAGGATGAATACAAGCAAAACATACACTAGCAGGGTCAATATAGCACAACAAAACCCCACATCCTACATGACTTTGAAAGGAAACTGAAGCACACCGAGTAAACCTACCAGAACAACATGCAAATGCAAGGCAGGCACGCCGCTGTGCCCCCATATGATTAATGCATTCTTTAATGCATTTCACCATGAAAATTATATTAAGTATTTATCTTAGCATTCTAAATGTTCAGAGAGCAGGAAGATCATGAAGTGAATGTATTCTGTGCAGCAATCGCTGCCGGCGTCTCCTCTTAGTGCAAGAAGAAGTCAGTTTAAGAATCACTTAACACAAAGCATTTAATGTGCTATATAACTTATGACGGGGTTTGAGAAAATCTAGTAAATTAAATATTCATTTTACGATGAAGTTTAGTTTACGATGTTCTACTTTAATGACAAATTACAAGAATAAAGTCAACATGTCGACTTTAATCTTGACATGAACGGCGAGAATAAAGTAGAAATACCGAGAATAAAGTCAACATGTCGACTTTATTCTCGTCATAAGCATCAAGATTAAAGTGGAAATGTCGAGAATAAAGTCAACATGTCGTCACACTATTACACAGTACCCAGGTACATTACACTGTATTGAAAACAAATAAAACAAGTACAACTTGGCTTGCAGTATTATCCAGTAGTATAGAAACAGTATTTACACATCTGACCTTTTAAAACTAAAGTATCTCCAGGTGACGGACGTGACTCCTTTTTTTCGGCAAATGTTCTTCTGTTAATCATGTTCAACTTTATCGTCGGCTTCAGTTTTGGAATGTTCTCTGTTCATTTTCACAGCGCAATACCTATGCTACCCTACCTATTTGGTGGTGTAGCAGTGAAAAAGAGCACTAGTGCAACAAATCTGTGTTTAGCGGTGTAGCAGTGAAAAAGGTCCCCACTTGAACAGTTTCCCGCTGCGCCACGTTCTGAACGTCGTTTAGGCAATTTAAACCGGTGTTGCGGTATAAGAAAAATCCATATCATAAAAAAAAATAAAAAACGGTTTTCGGTATGAACCGGTATACCGCCCAGCACTACTCACAGTATTGCAATATATTGAATCGTAACCCCTGTATTAGGATACATATCATATCGCAAAAGTCTTCTCAATATACAGACCTAGTTTTAGGATGGGCTTTCTTGGAATTTATCCAAAAATCTTCTGGCCATGGAGGTGGCATCTCACTGTTGATTCTGACACAGTGAAACCCCAAGGTCCAATTAAACTTTACAGTTCTGAAAATGACATCTTTGGGCTTCTCTTTGCCTCTCTTAGTGTCCCCTCACTGTGCATGGGAGGCACTATGCAGCTGCATCCCATACCTGGCAAATTTTCAACAGTTGCATGCTTTTTAAACTTCTTTTTTGTGGCCCCAATTGTGTTTACTGGTAATTTCAACCGATTACCTATTTTTATTTGTAGTCTCTCCCCAATCTATGTAGTTCAACAACTTTTTTTTCTCAATGGGTAGGGTTACGTCAGGAAGGGCATCCAGTATAAAATTTTGCCAGATCAATATGCAGACAACAATAGATTTCATACCGGATCTGTCAAGGCCCAGGTTAACAAAGCCCGCCACCAGTACTGTTAGCCCACAGGGTGCTGGCACAAATTGAGCTACTGTTGGCCAAAGAAGGACAAGAAGAGGGGGGAGACATGTCCAGAGGCAGGAGGAGGAAGGTAAAGAGAGTGGAACTGAGGGTAGGAACTTTGAATGTTGGCAGTATGACTGGTAAGGTGAGAGAGTTAGCCGGTATGATGGAGAGAACAAAGGTTGATATATTGTGCATTCAAGAAACTAAATGGAAGGGGAGTATAGCCAGGTTGATCGGAGGTGGATTCAAATTGTTCTGTCATGGTGTGGACTGGAGGAGAAATAAGGTAGGGGTTATTCTAAAGGAACAGTATGTCAAGAGTGTTTTGGAGGTGAAACAGGGTGTCAGACAGAGTGATGATTATGAAGCTGGAAATTGATAGTGTGATGATGAATGGTGTTAGTGTATATGACCAGTAAGTTGGGTGTGCAATGAATGAGAAAGAAGATTTCTGGAGTGAGTTGGATGAAGTGATGGACAGTGTATCCAAGGAACAGAGAGTGGTGTTGGAGTGGATTTCAATGGACAAGTTAGTGAAGGGAACAGAGGGGATGAGGTGGTGATGGGTAGTTATGGTGTCAAGGCGAGGAATGAAGAAGGTCAGATGGTAGTGGATTTTGCAAAAAGGATGAACATGGCGGTGGTGAATCCATATTTTAAGAAGGGGGGAGGTACATAGGGTGACGTAGAAGAGTGGAGGAAGATGCACACAGGTAGATTATATCCTATGCAGAGACTGAAGACTGCAAAGTGGTGGCAAGGAAATGTGTAGTTAGACAGCATAGGATGGTGGTCTATACGATGACGCTGGAGATCAAGAAGATTGAGGGCAGAGCCAAGGATCAAATGGTGGAAGTTGAAAAAGGAAGACTGTAAGGTTGAGTTCAGGGAGGAGGTAAGACAGGCACTGGGTGGCAGTGAAGAGTTGCCAGATAGCTGGGCAACTACAGCAGAAGTAGTAAGGGTGACAGCAAGAAGGGTGCTTGGGGTGACATCTGGGCAAAGGAAAAAGAAACATGGTGGTGGAATAGGGAAGTACAGAAGAGTATACAGAGGAAGAGGACGGCAAAGAAGTGGGATAGTCAGAGATACAGGAGTACAAGGAGATAAAGCATAAGAGCACCACATGGACCTGGAGAAAGCTTACGACAGGGTGCCTCGAAAGAAGTTGTGATCAGCAGTGGCAGAGAAATATGCAAGAGTTGTACAGGAGCAGAATGAAGATCAGCAGGAACAAGACAGAACACCTGTACATGTGTGTAAATGGGAGGGAGGTCAGTGGAATGGTGAAGATGCAGGGAGTAGAGCTGGCGAAGGTGGACGAGTTTAAATACTTGGGAGCAATAGTACAGAGTAATGGGGATTGTGGAAGAGAGGTGAAAAAGAGTGCAGACAGGGTGGAATGGGTGGAGAAGAGTGTCAAGTAATTTGTGACAGACAAGTATCAGCAAGAGTGAAATGGAAGGTCTAGAGGATGGTAGTGAGACCAGCTGGAGGTGGCAGAATTAAAGATGTTAAGATTGGCATTGGGTGTGACAAGAATGGACAGCTTTAGAAATGAGTACATTAGATGGTCAGCTCAGGTTGGACGGTTTAGAGACAAAGTCAGAGAGGCAAGATTGCAATGGTTTGGACAGGTGCAGAGGACAGATGCTGGGTATATTGGGAAAAGGATGGTAAGGATAGAGCCGCCAGGCAAGAGGAAAAGAAGAAGGCCTAAGAGAAGGTTTATGGATGTGGCGAGAGAGGACATGCAAGTGATGGGTGTAACAGGGCAAGGTGAAGATGAAATGGAAGATATGGAAAAAGATCTGCTGTGTCAACCCCTAACGGGAGCAGCCGAAAGAAGAAGCGTTGAGAGGTCTCTGGTTTTATGTTTCAGGATGGATGACAAAAAGATTTTACCTGTGTGTTACCTCATATTTAAACCCTGTGAAGCAGGAAATGGTTATAGACAATAAAGTTCCTAGACACTAAAACCAATATCAAGAAACATTTTTTCCCCAAAGATGCAGATCTCTTTGGTTTTATGTATAGTATTATTCAAGGGTGCCAATAATTTTCTGAAATGTTTTTGACAGAATAAATTATCCCCAAGATAATTCCTAAAAAAAGTTTTAATTTTTTTTATTAAATAATTTTTTGAGGGCTGTCAATATTTCTGGAGTTGACTGTACATTTACTATATCTATACAGGCTGGACATTCTTAATTCCTGAGGTGTAATAATATATATGCTCAAATAAATTAAAGGAACACTTTTTAATCAGAGTATAGCATAAAGTCAATAAAACATCTAGGATATTAATCTGGTCAATTAAGTAGCAGAGGGAGTTGTTAAAAGTTTCAGCTACTCTGGTGTTAATGAAATCAAAAACAGGTGCACTAGAGGGGCAACAATGAGATGATGCCCAAAACAGCAATGCTTTATTAGGTGGAGACCACTGACATTTTTTCCCCTCCTCATCTTTTCTGTTTTTTCCACAAGTTTTGCATTCGCCAGTGTCACTACTGGTAGCATGAGGAAATACCTGGATCCTACAAAGGTTGCACAGGAAGTCCAACCTCTCCAAGATGGCACATCAATACGTGCAATTGCCAGAAAGTTTGCTGTGTCTCCCAGCACAGTCTTAAGGGCATAGAGGAGATTCCAGGAGACAGGGTAGTTACTCTAGGAGAGCTGGACAAGGCTGTAGAAGGTCCTTAGCCCCATCAGCAGGACCAGTATCTGCTCCTTTGGGCAAGGAGGAACAGGGTGAGCACTGCCAGAGACCTACAAAATGACCTCCAGCAGACCACTAGTGTGAATGTCTCTGACCAAACAACCAGAAACAGACTTCATGAGAGTGGCCTGAGGGCCCGACGTCCTCTAGTGGGCCCTGTGCTCACTGCCCGACACTGTGGAGCTCAACTGGCATTTGCCATAGAATACCAGAATTGGCAGGTCCCCCACTGGCGCCCTGTGCTTTTCACAGATGAGAGCAGGTTCACCCTGAGCACATGTGAAAGACGTGAAAGGGACTGGAGAAGCCATGGAGAATGTTATGCTTCCTGTAACATCGTTCAGCATGGCCGGTTTGGTAGGGGGTAAGTGATGGTCTGGGGAGGCATACCTATGGAGGGACGCACAGACCTCTACAGGCTAGGCAATGGCACCTTGACTGCCATTAGGTATCAGGATGAAATCCTTAGACCCATGGTCAGACCCTATGCTGGTGCAGTGGGTTCTGGGTTCCTACTGGTGCTCGACAATGCCCGGCCTCGTAATGCAAGAGTATGCAGGCAGTTCCTGAAGGATGAAGGAATTAATACCACTGACTTGCCCCACCGCTCACCTGACCTAAATCCAATAGAACACCTCTGGGACATTATGTTTCGGTCCAACTGATGACACCAGGTTGCACCAAATCTGGGAGTAGATCCCCCAGGACACCATCCATCGTCTCATTAGGAGCACGCCCTGAAGCTGATAGACATCACAATTACTACTGAGTACGATTTTGAGTTGCTGCAATAAAATTTCGGCAAAATGGACTAGCCTGCCACAAAATCTTTTCACTTTGATTTTCGGGGGGTCTTTGAATTCAGCCCTCTCTAGGTTGATGATTTTCATCCCCATCAAACGATGTGGCATCTTTTTGTTCCCAACACATTATCCAGTCCATATCAGCAGATATCCAGCATGATTTATTTTCCCATTGTGATCTGATGTGTTTTCAAAGTGTTCCTTTAATTTTTTTTGAGTAGTTTATTCAGATTACCATTTTATATTAGGCAGCACTTGTTTCTTATCAAACGTATACTATATGGCACATATAAGCAAGTAATACACAGTACAAATGTTTAAAAAAAGCTGCAAATGTATCCAATTTTCATAAAATGTTTATCAAGGAGATACAAGGCTAACATGCCTAATAAGTAATACAGACACATTTTGCTGTTAGGCGCACAAGCTTATTCTTTACTAAGCAGCAATTCCAAATTCTTCTTTATCTTTTCTTTTTCATTTTGAAAATGTGAGCTTCTGTACTTAACACAAGCTTGCTCTCCGTCCAGTTTCAGACGGTCTCCGTTTTAATCAAAGGACATAATAAAAAGAACTAGATTTGTAAAAGTAGCTTTTCTTGCCATTTGTCTAATTGCACAGGACAGCTCCACCAGACACATTCTTTCCCCCCGGAGGTATTAATGAAGAAGAAATTGAGTGCGATTATGAATAATGCTGCATATTCTTCCCTAACACACTAACCCCAAGTATATATCCTGCTAATGAATTATTCAACAGAAGTGTGACAAGAAAGGCCACTGGGGCTCTTTTACAGCAACTGCAATATGCTTGCATAATGCCTCAATTTGACCATAACTGCCAAGTCTTAAGTTTTCCTTTAATTTTTCTTTCTTTTAGTCATTGTGGAGTTTATTCAGACACTACTGTATGTGTGTTTAATTTATTATTTAATGAGCTTTTACAGTAGACTCCCATGAAGTCGCGGTTCAGAGTTCATGGCCTCAAGTCATTCGCAGATTTTTCCTGAAAACCTATCTAATAATTGTTATTGGAAACTGCAAATATCCTCTGCAAATTTTTATGGCTTTTTCGTGGCAATACTGTACTGTAGAGAGAACAGGAAGCAAATGTAGAGGAAAACGCAGCTTGGGATGGTGAAAGTATCCAATAGAATTTGAAACTGCAACTCCCAGCACTCCGATTGGTTTTCTGCTGAGGGTGCTGGGGCTGTTGGGGTCAAAGGATGTCAGCGTGGCTTTTAAAAAGGGGGCTGCTGATCAAAAGCAAAAAAAAAAAGTTTTTGTAATTTGTGTTTCAAGTTCCTGTCTGTCTGCCTGCATTCTGTTGGGTTACCTGTATTTATTCATTTTGTCCTGGATCGTTTCGTGGTTGGCGTCTGGATTGTCTGCCATTTGCCTGTGTACATGAGGACTGTAAGTGGATTCACGGCCACCCGTCTTCACCATTTCAGGAACTAGCGGCAGGTCTATCTTTACATTCCCATTCAACGTGTGGATCTCTGGATTATCTATTTTCATCCTGACATTTCATGAAAGTTTTCATGATTTACTGTGCGTTTTGTTTGTGCTTTGTTGTAAATGTGTAATTGTGGTAAGTGGAACAGGGGTGGTATCGTTGTTTTTCATTTATTTTTATTACATCCTTTATTTGCTGTTTGATTACCAGTTTGCTTTGTTTTTGTCTCTGTTTGTGAGTGCGTGCGGGTCGGGCCAAGGCTGGGTACGTCCTTGGAATCTCCACCATAAAAATAAATAAATCGCCGTCTTCTCGACGGTATAAATCCTAGCGGCACTGGACCATTACAGCGTTATTCATTCTCCTTGCTGTTGATTGACTGTGATGCATCTCCAGCTCAGAGTTCCTTGTGTTTTCCGTTTTGTTCCTCTTAACCCTTAAACCACCACAACAGGCTATAGTCGTTTCCCATTGCCATTTGCGAGCACGCAGAAGCTGATCAGTCAGTACCGTACATTCATTGAGCAGTCACCTCATGACCACTGACAGCCCCTTGTGAGCAGGGGAGCTGAATGCACCTCTAGAAGACACGGACGCTCCTCAAAAAACCCCTCTTAAAAAAAAAAAAACGCTGAAAGCCTCAAGATGCTGTCGAAACGCCCTGCACTTTCTAAGGCTTCTGGCAATGAAAAGGTGCTTGCATGAATTACAGTACATATCGCGGTAACATCAGAATTTTACATTCTAGCACTGCGGGAGACATAGCAGTACAGTACTGTACAGTATATGGGTTTACCTTTACATTCTTTATTTTTAGGTAATGTATTAAGCAGAGTTTGAAATTAAAGTATTTTGGGGGCATGTTTAGGGTTTAAACTATAAAAATAGGCATTTTTTTTAAAACTACATCCAAAATTCGCGGGTGCTCTAGGAACATAACCCCCCGCGAATTTTGGGGATGTACTGTATTTGGAGAAAGATCTGATTTTATAACCAGGGAATGGCGCCTGTAACTAATGGTACGACTTGCTGAGCCTTTCACAGGCAATGGGAGAAATTTCACTGCTAACTAAACTTTCACATTACTTTCCGTAGCAAACAAACCACTTTCCTAATGCCTGCTTTCTAGCAAACTGTAAACAAAATTAGACAGAAGCTGTCACCCCACTTTGAAAGGTAGGGCCCTAAGATTTCTGCGATGTGGAAAACACGGACGGAATCACGGAATTTAACACCAATAAATGGATTTTAGATTTTAAAACGGAAATGTGTGGAATTTAGAGACTGAAGCGGCTACTGTTACAAAACATTGATTAATTTGTAGTTCTATCATTCTACTACTATGCTATTTTGAAGTTTGTTGTTTTTCAAGCGAACGAAATTCTTGTAGAAATCCGGTCGTGTATCCGTTTGTGTGAGTGTTTCCTGCATATTTTCTCATTAACTCTTTAAGGGCTATTTTTTTTTTTTTTTGTTTGTTTCTTAACTCCCACGGCGGAATATTTTTCCAAAAACTAACATTTTTTAAAAAAAAGAACACAAAGCAATTGTTTAACATATCAAATCAACAAAAAATATTTACTTTTGACAAATGTTACTGTCTTGCATGTTGTATGACCCTGTATACTATATGATTTCACATACATATCACATACATTTTACACAGCAAAGTCCCGCAAAGCCTGATCTCGCTCAAAGCAGCCAATTTCAGTCATTGCCACATTGCACTGTTTACAATATGTGTTGCTTTGGTGCCTACTTTTCAATTGTCTGTTGCTGCACTTTCTCACACATATTGTCAGTGTGTACTGTAGAGAGACAAGTCACCCGTTTGCCATTGCGCCATGCAACTGGCACAGAGTTTTCTGCCCGCATGAAAACCGTATTGTCACCTCTTTTCATCTTCAGCCTGTCTAGCTTCAACTGTGAAACCATGTGTCTCCTGTTCATTCTCACAGTGCCACAAGCTCCAATTCCTCTGCTCTGTAGCTCCACGAACAATTCTGGGCATGTATAAAAATTGTCCAAATGTACACAACATAACCCAAATGTTCATAGCCCTGAAGCAGCTCCAGCACAACCTGACTTGTCAAGGGACAGTTCTCTCTTTGAAAGAAATACTTTCCTGTATATGTAATTACTTTCAGGCAGAAACCAGTGTTTGCTTCTGCCAGTACAAAATCTTTTATGTCATACTTTGTGGGCTTGTCTGGCATATATGTGCAGAAAAAAGGCGTCCCTTTTATTTTATCATAGATTCGTGAACAGACAAATCACGGCCAGGCTGATAAAATTGTTTCTATGTTGGTTCCACAATGTCAAGCAGGGGCTGAACTTTACGCATGGCATTATAGCCTGGCTCACCCCTTGGGATTTGCTTCCGTTTATTACAGAAGTGAATAAAACTTTGCAGCATCACCTACCTATCATCACGCTGCATAACCTAAGCCACCAGGGGACAAAGCACGTTTGGACCAATGCTCCCTGAAGTTATATCACCAGTTCTGTCCCATCTCTATTTGTAATGCCACAACGCCCTTCATCTCGTCTTTTGTTGTGGGTTTCCACTTTGAAAAACGAGAATGCGATGCAAGCGCAGCTCACGAATTCAAAAAATTTCTCTGCCTACCTGCTTGTCTCGTCTGACAGTAGCTGAAAAGCAGCATCAGGAGAGAGCAGCCTGAAGTAATTCAGCAGCTGGTGATCTGTCGTGTCCAACAGCAAGCCATGCCATCTTGTGAAGTCCGGTAGCCAGTTCGGCTTCCACGGATCAATGTCTGGGTATTCCTCCCATGTGAACCTTGTCGTAGGTGCTTCGGCTGCGCGAATGCGCTCAGCTGGCAGCCGATCAGCTGGCGCGGCATCGGCTGGTGTCCGATCAGCTGATGCCAGCTTCTCACTCTCTTGCTCGATTTCCTGAACACTGTCAATAAAATCCGATTCTGAAAAATCAGAGTCCGACTCAGCAATAATGTGGAAAACATCATCTGCAGAGTGTTTTCTTTTCTGCACTCGCTTCGCTCCCTTGTGACATGTCGATGCCATCTTGCCTTTGTTTACATATTGCAACTCACGCACACACAAGTATTAGTTGCCGAGTCAATGAGTCTAGCATTCCTCCAAGCACAGAGGGAATGCCTGTGACGTGACTAGGGATGCACCGATACCATTTTTTTGGAAAACGAGTACGAGTACTTGCATTTCAGTACTCGCCGATACCGAGTACTTGCCGATACCGAGTACTTAATAAAAACATGATTTAAATTTACAGGTAACAGCTTTAGTCATATAATTTAACAAAAAAAAACAAGAAACTCTCGTCTATCCACTGGGAGGTTAGGCTAATTAGCGACACGGGGCTAACACTGCTTGTCCAAATATCTGTGGTGAAACTAAACGCAGAGGAGGCTTGCAGTAGGCTGTGGATATGTTTTTTCACGGAGTCGTGTAGTTTAGGCAGCTCCGTGTCAGTCATGTAGCGGCGGCTTGGGACATCATATCTGGGCTCCAGAACATGGAGGAGACGCAGGAATCCCACATTTTCTACCTCCGAGAGTGGCTGGTCACTCAATGCTATGTACTCGATAATTGCCTGTGTTATTTTCACAGCACGTGGATTGTCTCTGGACATTTTCTCTCGTCTTGCAAGAGTTTGCTGCAGCGTGGGTTGTGTTGGTTTAGAAGCGTGGGTAAACTCTTTGTACTCGTTGTCGTGTTGGGATTTTAGGTGCTTGATTAAATTACTTGTGTTAAATGCGCTACCTTTTGAGCCTCCTCTGGACAATTTCGCTGAGCACAATTTGCAGTCCGCCTTTGTTTTGTCGTCTTCATTCACTTTGAAATAGTTCCACACGGCTGACGTGTCTCGCCTCGCCTTCTCCCCGCTCTGAGCTGCAGCCGGGGCCTGGGGGCAGGCACTCGGTGCCTGTGATTAACCCCTTACACGCCGCTCAAACATAGACATTTCTCAGACCGTGGTATCGGTCCCCGGTATCGGGGGACTTTTAACGAGTACGAGTACTTTAGAAAATGTGGTATCGAGGCCGATACCAGATACCCGTTTCGGTATCGGTGCATCCCTAGACGTGACAGTGAA
Organism: Erpetoichthys calabaricus; assembly: GCF_900747795.2. NCBI lineage: Eukaryota > Metazoa > Chordata > Cladistia > Polypteriformes > Polypteridae > Erpetoichthys > Erpetoichthys calabaricus. Next base: position 174,425,788 of record NC_041395.2, read on the forward strand.
TTTTGTCACCATTAACAGCCGATTGTTGCCCTCTATCCCTGGATGTCAACTTTTGTTGACATTCGCCCTCAACCCATCCTGTCGACAAAAGTCGACATCTGCCCTAAAAGAGTTAAATGTACACAAATTAGCTAGCTGCATGAGACAAATGATACACTAAGCCGAAAAAAACAAACACGACCTTAACTGCAAAATTGATGGCACAACAATATCCCGGCGACTTTTACGAATCTGGACAACAACTTTTCTGCAAGTTTTTCCAGCATACCATAGTACCCTTTTAAAAATTAACAACGTTTCCGGATTTAATAAATGTTTTGCCTTGCCATGATGAGGTATGCAAAGTCCACATCTGACTCTTCTGTAATAAATTCGGCACCTACAGACCTGGCCAGAAAAGCAGACTTCTCCTCAGATGCAACAAGCCCTTAAAAGCAAGTCTATTTCTTTTTTTCTGTTTAATTCCCAGATTCAGCATCTTACAGATTAGTATGCCTTTGCTTTGTAGTTAGTTAATTTAAAATATGCAATACATGAAGCTACAGATGTAATGATGCACATTTTTAATGTGTAAACATTTAAGGTTTAAGAATCATTAGAAATAATTTAAATAATTACAATTACAGGTACTGAAGACCAGTACTTTTTGGCAGATGTTATCTTCATGAAGAGCTGCAACTTTTCTACCTTTTCACAGGCAGCACTTCAGTCCCTTCACAACCACCAGCTGAATCTTAAGGACATTTTAGCAGTGGTTACAGACAATGCATCATACTGTATGAAAGCATACCAGGAAGTTTTAAAAGGGGTTATGCCTAATAGTGTACATTCAACCTGCTTGTGTCATGTCATCAGTTTGGTGGGAGAGACCTGGCAGCACTATAAATACTTCAGTGAGGCTGCATCACTAGTGATGTGGGTAAAGTCTGCCAGGAACTCCAGAGGCAGGAAACACCATGTGAAATTGCTGGTTCATATCAGAAGGGTACCTTGCTAAACATATTCACGTCTACAAAAAGTTCTGACCAAGAACACATCAGCTCAGGCTGTAACAAATATCCGAGACCCTAAAAGTGAAGTTAACCTTCATCTCAGAAAGATGCATCAAACTAGTAACAGCTCTTACAATTCTGGAGGGCACGTACTGTGTCCTGCTGCAGTCTCAGCATTAACACCAGAATTACCAGTGCCTACGAAAAAACTCATAGATCCGGCCCACCTTAAATCCGTTCGCACCTATCCCTCAGCGTCTTTTGTCCTGTAAATGTGCCGATAAAGACAAGCAGCCTACTATTCCAACCCCCACAGCTGCAGAACGTGCACAAAGTTCTCCCAGCTCATGCCTTGATTGATTATCTGGGAGTGAAGTGCTGGAGCTTTAGCGTGGAAATAATAGATTGTTATTTGGAACACATGCATTTCATGTGTGTTCCGTTCTACAATAATCTGTGTAAACACATTGTTAAAACAGAAACGTTTTTCATATTTTAGTAGTAAATGACAAAATGTTGGCATAAATTATATAATGTGTGAAGTCTGAAGTCCAAAGATTAAATAAACACTTTCACAAAAGATTCAAGGATAAAACAAAAGCTTCCGTGGCGTAGCGGTAAGATTTACTGACTTGTAATCAACAGTCCCTGGTTCGATCCCCACTGACTCCTATATTTGCCGTTTTCAGTAATGAGCTGCTCTTATTGTTAATATTATACAGTACACACATACATTTGGTTTGCGTCCATAACAGACGGTGTACATTTATAGTACTTGTGAAAGTTACCGTTTTATTTTCACTTTTATTCTCTCAGTCATGATCACGATACATACTACCGCCCCCCCATCACTCAGGGAACCGACGCTGATAGTTTTTAATATGAAAATGGGAATAACTGTAGATGTGAGTGGTGTTTTGAGGCAATGGAAGTGGACATTCTCTGATCTGGAGGGATAATGCAATTAATTTTTTTTTTTTTTTTTTTTGGTACAATATTTAATATTTTTATTTTATTAATTTTCATTGTAATCATTCCATACAAACAGATCAATTTATAGCCCAACAAATTTGAAAACAAATCAAACCCCACCCCTGAGAAGGAGAGCTTAGCTAAAGGAAAATTTCTTTAACCCCTTAACCGCCCTCTGCCGGATATATCCGGCACCGTTGTTTTATTGCTAACGCCATACTGCCGGAATTATCCGGCACATTTGCCTGTGTTTATATGAATGCCTGGCAAGTAGTATAACTGACGGTTTGGCGTGGGTATTATTACTACGTTGTATTTCGACAAGTCTGTGGTTGTTTTGGCCGGTCATGTGACGTGATTCGCATGTAACAGCTGTGAATATGGCGAAACGTAAACTGACTTCAAGTGAGGCTTTGCAGGCGATTTTGGACAGTTCTGATCATGATTGTAGCAGTTCTGAAGAAGATTTTAGTGACAGTGATGAGCAGCAACGTGCGCTGCATGATACTGTGAATGAAGACGCATCGGATGACGGCGCTGAGTGGGTGTATCCCCGGCATCTCAGCTGGGCTGCTGCCCGTGGTGAGCTACCTTTTCTGCATTCGTTTGAGGGAACGTGTGGCTTTATTGTTGATGTAAACAATTACACTGCTGAGCAGTTTTATGAGCTGTTTGTGTCACCTGATTTGATCAGACATTTTGTTCATCAGACAAATCTGTATGTAGCACAGTTTATTGAGAAAAATCCCAATTTACCTCCACATTCCCGTGTTTGTGCTTGGTTTGACACTGATGAAAACGAAATGAAAAAATTCATTGGGATTTTGATGTTGATGGGAATAATCAGAAAACCAGATATTGAGATGTACTGGTCTACAGATCCTATGTATGCAACACCTATTTTTGCAGCTGTCATGACACGTAACCGATTCTCTTTGCTGCTGAAATTCTTTCATTTGAATGACAACAGAAATGAGCCAGATAAGAAAGATCCAAACCGCGACCACTTGTTCAAGCTATGTCCTTTGATTGATCATTTATTTGAAGCATTTCAGTTGCCCTACATGCCAGGACCGTCAGTTGCAGTTGATGAAAGTTTATTGTCGTGGAAGTGCCGCTTACAGTTTCGACAGTATCTACCATTGAAAAGGGCACGGTTTGGTATCAAGATGTTTTGCTTAGCTGAGAATTCAGGTTACATTTATAGATTTCGTGTATACACTGGCAACTTGCACAACATTTAGTGGTCAATACTGCTTGAATAAATGTAAAAAATGTAAAAAAAATGTAAAAAAGTAAAAAAACTAAAATTGTTCAGATTTCGCCTGGCGTGGGGAATATTTAGGGAGTTGGCGGTTAAAGGGTTAAGCTTTTTAATAAGGCAACATTAGACAAAAGAAGGGGAGAAGTAAATATCTATATAAATAAGAGATGGAGAAGGGAGTTAAATGCAATAATAGTTATTTCTCTTATTCTAAAATAATATTGATTAAATCCTGCCATGTTTTGAAAAAATTTTGTACAGATCCTCTAACTGAAAATTTGATTTTTTCCAATTTCAAATAATATAAAACATCGGTTTCCCACTGACTTATAAGAGGAGAATTAGGATTCTTCCAATTTAACAAAATAAGTCTGCGTGCCAAGAGTGTAGTGAATGCAATCACCGTTTGCTTGTCCTTCTCCAATTCCAGTCCATCTGGAAGGACACCAAACACAGCTGTTAGTGGGTTAGGAGGGATTGTGATACTAAGGCTGTTTGAGAGGCACTTAAAAATTTTTGTCCAAAATGATGTTAGTTTGGTGCAGGCCCAGAACATGTGACCCAGTGAGGCAGGAGCTTGGTTGCAGCGCTCGCAGGTTGGATCCTGGCCTGGAAACATTTTGGACAGTTTTAAGCGAGACAGATGAGCTCGATATATAATTTTTAGTTGAATAATTCTATGCTTTGCGCATATAGAACTCGAGTGAATTCTCTGCTTTGCTACCTTCCACTCCTTTTCTGATATATTGATTAAGAGATCTTCTTCCCAATGTCCTCTTGGATCTTTGAAAGGTAGGGACTCTAATAAGATTTTATATATTGCGGAAATAGTGTTTGTTTCCTCGGAATTGAGCAGTATTTTTTCCAGCATTGTGGAGGGTGCAAGGTGGGGGAAATCGGGCAATTTCTGTTTAACAAAATTTCTAATTTGAAGATAGTAAAAGAAATGTGTAGCTGGGAGGTTAAATTTTGAACGTAATTGTTCAAAAGATGTAAACATGTTGTCTATATAAAGATCTCTGAGCATTTTAATCCCAAAACTTTTCCAGGTATTAAAAACTGGATATACTTGCGAAGGTTGAAAGAGGTGGTTCTCTTGCAGAGGTGCCACTGATAAAAGATTTTCCATCTTAAAATGCTTCCTAATTTGGTTCCATATTCTGAGTGAGTAAAGCACAATTGGGTTATTAGTATATATATGCAATTAATTTAAATTAAGTAATTTATGCTGGCGCTGTTACTTAAAGTCAGATCAAGAGGGGCGGGGTGGGGTGGTACAGCGTGATCGTGATTGAGAGAATAAAATGTGTTATAGCACACAGCAAATGGCCACCTGCATGTTCCTGCTTGCACTGAATAAGCTCACGCCTTCTGATGCACGGTGTCAATGCAGCATGGAGAAAAAAATAAAGAGACAAATATATAGGACATTGGGTATAAATTTATTGTACTTGTAAAAGTTAGCTTTTTTCAGTTTTACTCTCTCGATCACACTGTACCACCCCACCCCGCCCCTCCTGATCTGACTCTAAGTAACAGCGGCAGCATAAATTCACACCTGATCTGACACTATTCGTTTTCAAATAATATTGCATTAGTGCGATGTTGTTTTCTGATTGGTACTATTCAGGTCATAAAATTATTTCTTCAAAATGTCACATATAGTGTCTCTTTCTTTCAGGTGTGTAATAGAAACCACAGCATACAGAGAAGTTTGTGCAATGCAACAGGTACACATGTCGTAAATGTAGTAAGGACAGTCCTTACGTGTGTGTGAACTGTTAACATTTGAATTTGATGATTGCATATAGCGCTGAACTTACCTCTCTGTACTATTCTTTCCTCTGCATACGGCGGTGTAAGAACAGGAATGGAAAACGGTGAGAAAGGAATTCAGAAATCAAGAAGAAATAAATACTTCTTGAAAAACGCAAGTGTGCATATAGAATTTCTGGCCAAGCAGGATTACATGTGAAAGTGATAAATCAGGCTTTCTGAATTTACGTACTATGGCCATGGCATCCTGATAGTTTTGTTGCATGTATCTTGGACTTCCTGGAAATGTGGACGGTAATATGATCATTTTGCCTACACAAACACTGTTATTTTCAGTCTTTGCTTGCAGTGCGTCCGATAGTTCGACACGCAGATCTTGTTGATGTAATCCGAGATAGTTGAGACACGCACCCTTTGTTTTAACATACGCATCTACGATGTACTCTTGGAATAGTTTGTCGCTGGAGTGCAAAATACTAAATGTATTCCTCATTGTTAATCTGTACGCGTAAAATTGGCATTGAGTAAGCCTTATTCGTTTGGCGGTTCTTTTATCGGGAACATGGTGTAAATCTTTGTGCCAGCCAATGTCTCCATAAGGGAATAAAGGTGGGTAAACCACTGGATCGCAATTCACATTGAGCGTGGAAATCTGTTTACAGGAATTGCCTATGGGATAGATG
>NC_041395.2:175772720-175825220 GCF_900747795.2 Erpetoichthys calabaricus
GACATAAAAATAAATACAGCAAAGCTGCTGACTTTGGTGAGGTGTTTTGGTGACTGACTATTGCATGTTAATGCCAATAGGGACTCTGCTCTGTTGGACCCTTGAGCAAGGCCCTTAACCTGTAATTGTTGAGCGCTTTGAGTAGTGAGAAAAGCGCTATATAAATGCAAAGAAAGAATTATTAAACATTTCAAATAAATGTATGTTTAAGAAGGAAAAGAAGTATGGAATAATTTGGCGATATGGAAGGGCAAAGGAAGGTGTACTTCATTTTTTGGGATTAATAATTCTGACAAACATCACAATGGTTCTGGGATGGACAGAGATGGTTCTAATCTTGACCTTAAGCTAAAATATGTAGGCTTATAAAATGGAAGCGTTTTTGCAAAGAGCTTGTGAAATGATATGTCAGGTAGTGTGTGTGCAGGAGCACTGTGATCAGTTGTTCAATATTGGGAGTGAAGTCTCAGGCTGACTTCACAGGTTTAACATTCATTAATTGGGCTAAAGTTGGATTTATAGCCACTCACTTTTTTTGGTAGCAATTCTTCTTGTTTATTATGGCGAAAAAGAGGAGTCTATCCATGAGCAACATGTTTGAAAAAGCAACCAAATTACAAAATAAATTGTGTTTTAGTCATCTATGTTTGAGTTACTTTATGCTAAAATGTATTGAAATTGTAGTCAGCTGTATGGGAATGTAATATGCATTACTTTTTAAAAAAAATTAGTAAATGAAATATATATTTTTCAACAGATAAGATTACATCTTGCCTGAAGAATGGGCCTGAGTTGCCTCGAAAGCTTGCATATTGTAATCTTTCTAGTTAGCCAATAAAAGGTGTCATTTTGCTTAACTACTCATCACATTCATAATGGCTAAAACGGTACAACACTCTAGTACTATTCTTCAACAAAAATAGTTCTCTCTTTTACTTGCTTTATTGCAGTATTTGTTTGCTATATGTCCCTAGAACATCAGAATTCTTACTCACATTTTCTCGCTTTTACTGTATACTAGGCTGACCCGCCTTTTAAGGTGACCACTTCTTAAGGCAATTCAATATGTAGATCAATTTGATATTTTATACAGTGAAAAATAAAATTCATGTACCACAACTCATTAATTTAGTTACATTGAATCTGAGCCGCATTACTTTAATACTCGTAGTTTGTGTTATTTTTGCAACGAAATTTAAACTTTTGTTCTATATAATTTCGAAAACTTCCTTGAATACTATATTTGGTGTGAAAACTGTATTAGTGCCTTTTATCAGTTTTCTCTATTGTGGAGTGTCCACTACATGGACAACTACGTCCTCAGAGCGCTTTGCTTTTGAAAATGCTACATAGAGCTGACCATGGCCGAATACTGGTCGTGGAAGATATATTACAACTTTATCAGCAGTTTGTCCTTGCGATTTATTTATTATCATTGCAAATGCCACCTTTACTGGAAACTGTCTTCTTCAAAGAACAACAGGCAATCGTCAGTAGTATCCAGTATAATTCTAGGAAGAAATACTACTTCCCCTTTAGCAGTGCCAGTCAACACTTCTGCCTTTAAAATATTAGGCAGTAAATCTCGAATAATTAGTCGTGTTCCATTACACAGACCACTCCTCAGATTTCGAATGAGAATTACAATGGTACCTTTCTTCAATTTCAATTCGTGTGGTGAAATTCCAGAAGGATTCAAACTGTTTAAAAACTCTATTGGATAATTGGAACGATCTTCATCCGTGCCATCTAATATTGAGTCATGGCTTAAATATGTAACAAATTCACCATCTAATAAATTCAGTACCTTCTCCTTTAGTTCATTACAATCTTTGTTGATTGGAGTTAGTATAAACTTATTCGCAAAGTTGGGGATATCCGCTACATGAAGTTTATCGCCAAAGATCTCCTTTACTATGTCACCTTTGCACAGCATGCTTGGTGGTATTTCTATTAGTTCTTCATCTAGGCCAACATCATTAGTTAGCGTTCCTTCTCCAAGCTTTAATAACCAATCACTGAATTCTCTATCAACCGATTGGTTGTTCTTGATCAATTTGAAAGTATGGAAGTTCTTCCAGCTTTTGCTATACTTTATACAGGCTTCAACAATGGCTGTTCTGCTGCCATGAGGTACAATCGGCAATGTTTGCCTGAAGTCTCCTCCAAGGAGAAACACTTTACCCCCAAAAGGAAAGTGCGCACTGGAATTTATATCCCGCATCAATCTATCCACTGAATTTAATGCGTGTGAAGATGCCATAGTGGATTCATCACACACAACTAATTTAGATTCTCTGAGGGATTTTGCCACTTTTGAGCGAGGCGTAATTGCGGAAACTGTTGTCTCCAAAATATTTATTCCTAAGCGAAACATTGAATGATATGTGTGTCCACTTGGAAGTAAATTAGCAGCAATGCCAGTAGAAGCACAGGCATGTGCAGTTTCAGATCTTCCTCATGAGGTACTTATTAAAGTTGTGTATAAGTATGTTTTTCCACTCCCATCTGGGCCATCAATGAAAAATAATCTTCGATTTGCTCCTTCATCTATGGCCTTCATGATGCCATTAAAAGCAGCTCTTTGCTCGGAATTTAACATGACGGCCATTGCTTCGGCCTTTTGTCTTTCTACCTCAGGATCATATTGTTGATTATCGGATTCCGGAAGATTAGCAGGATGAATTTTTTCCCTGAGGAACCGAGAATCTTCGCAATATCTTGGAGCGCAAAATGACAGGGCCTGCAATTTTGGCAATCTTGGTGGTCATTTTGCTCACCTTGTTGTCTTGTGTAACAGCTCAGTTCAGTTAGAGCTGCCTTATGTAATACCCATAAATCAGTAGCATTTGCAGGAGAACAGAAAACTAATATATATGCAAATATCTCATGAAGATGCTTAGGCATACATACCAAGCTTGCATCAGTAAGAGTTTCGTTCCAGATTTCAGCATTTTCTGTCAAGCCTCTGATTTTTGCAGCTTCTTGAAAAGTTGCATACACGTGGTCTCCTGAAGTTTTAAAGTCTTCGAAACTTTTAGCTCCTGATACATGTAAAAGGAGCAGCTGTAGGAAATACCTTTCCGTGTCTTTCATATTGACGGAGTACATTCGGCATATAACAGAATCGTGTCCTTTCTGACGTGGCTCCCACGTATCCTGACCATTTTTTGTTTTAAGCACATAATTTTCAGGTATTTCATAATAGAAATATCGATTTGCATTTGGATCTGTTTGGTTTAGTTTAAACCATGCAGTTAAGGTTGTGTCCTTGGTTTTAGCCCTTTCGAGTGCCTCTGCAGCATTGCCTTGTCTAATAACAACAGATTGTTGTTCTGGTAAATGCACTTGGAGACGCACAATAGCATGATTGCGTTCATGCATGTGGAATCCAAAAATTCTCCATGCTGCTTCAGGAAAACTGACATATCTTGAATCCAGATACGTTTTGATCACATCACGAGCAATTCGCTCAGTTAGGTCTACATTTGCGCAATCATGTCCTTTGTAAACGTATTTGAAGAGATATTTTACGCTTTGAATAGATGCACACACTTCAACATTTATGTGACAGTTATAGTTGAGCAGTAAGTAAGGATTATATGGAACGACCCATTGATTGTTAACTGTCCTGCCGTTTATAACAGTGCATACTCCTTCACGCAGCCTATAAAGTGGATACCCTTTTTTTCTGGGTCTGTTTGTAGTTGAAACTCTTTTGGAAAACTTTTTGTGCACCCTTTGATATTATCCATGCAGGAAGCGTTGGAAAATTCTGCTCCACAGGGACCACAAATCATGTTTTTAGTTACGATTTCATATAACCTGGGTTTCTCAATTAAGTCTGGTAATTCTGCACATACTGCTTTATTAATAAGCTCAGGAGTTTCTAGTTTCGATGCTCTATCTAATATTAACAAAATATGAGCATGTGGCAGTCCCCTTTTCTGAAATTCGATTATATGAACGTTTGCAATAACTCTTCCCAAAACGTTTTTTGTATAAATCACTTCTTCTTTAGTTCTTTAAGTTCTTTAAGAAGTTCCATTAAGATTTTGTGTAATTTCTGGCCATTTCGGATTGCAAGTCATGGTAATAAATAGATCTGGTTTGCCATACTTTCATACAATAGCCATAGCGTTTTGATAACTTTGCTGCATATTTCTCGGGCTTCCTTGGAATGTTGATGGTAATACGATCATTTGCCTGATAGGCAAATCGCCTTGTAAGTCGTCTGAATTAAGTTCATGCCTCAAATTTTGATATGAGGACACCCTTAATTTTTGGTGTTTTCTATTGAACTCAAGCCTTTTGGCTTCCATCTTAACATATGAGTCCACGAAATATTGTTGCGTTAGTTTACCTCCATGAAGCAACGGATTAAACGTGTTGCGTACTTGCAATTGGTAAGCAAAGTACATCATTTGTGTGAGTGTTTTATTATTAGTAGTTTTCAAATCAAGATGCCATCCTTCCTGACCATAAGGAAAAAATATAGGATATGGCATTGCTTCTAAAAATCTGTGACATATACTGATTCTTTGAGTTTTTGGCACAATTTGATTGTCCTGATTTGATTTTAAATGCACCAAAATGTCCCAATTGTGAGGTGGTTCCCCATCTGTACTTTGGAAAATCATAGCCACTTCATTAACTCTGTGGATTGTACCTTTTTATATCAGATTTCTTATCGTATCTGATTGTCATTTTTATATCAGGAGGTGCCTCGCTTCGATTTTGAGCTTCAAGTAAAGCTTCTTGTTCAACTTGATAAAGAAGTTTGTATTGTTTCGCTAAATCATTATTATTAGCCATAAACTCGCTCAGTTCTCGCATCAAATCAGGAAGACAATTTTGATTTTCTTTATTAGTAACCCTTGCCTCTGCTGCCACACTTGGATCTAGTACATACAATTGTGCATATACTCGGTTTTCAACACCTTCAGGGTGTAATGTTCCCGCACAATGGTAAATGGATCCATGAATTCTAAAACAATATGGACCGCGTCCAGGAGGGGTAGCCAATTTCGTGCCAACAGATGCAAATGCAATTGAACTATTATAAGATCGAATATTGGCCATAAAATTATTTGAGTGTAAATGCATGCCTGTCAGCAGGTTTTGGCATAAGTGACATTCCCTCTGAGGCTGAAGTTTAACATTTCCGTTCTTACAACACATAGTATATTCGTTCCTAGTATTTTTTTCTAATGAGAAGAATTTTGCGCCACAATGTACACATTTTTGATTAAAAATACCACAACTATGTTGAAGAATGTCATCTTCGGACATGTCCTCCAAAGCAATTTTTTGTCCAGGCCTGTTACGAACTCTTTTCGCAACATTAATTTCGTTGCGTTGATCCTGTGAACATTTTTGATTTCTTTCGCGGATTTTCTCGCGAGCTTCTTGACTTAGGTTTTGCCTGTACTTTTGTTTGCTTTCACGTTCAGCACGCCGTGTTTCCTCTCGAGCTTCTTGAGTTAGGTTTTGGCACCAATTTTGTTTCCTTTTACGATCAGCACGGCGAGTTTCTTCGCGACGTTCTTGTGTTAAACTTTTACGCCAGTTTTGCTTGCGTTGATGTTTTGCAGCACGCTTTCTTTCAACCGTAAGGGCAGATTGCTGTTCGAGACAATCCTCAATTTGTGTGTGCTCTATGTGTACATCTGGCATGTAAGTGTAGGGAATGTCGTGTCGCAAAAGTCAATGAATGACTGCTAATAAAGTGACCAAGTTAAAAGAAGTAAGGCAGGACAAAATTTCTTTGTATACAAATCTAAAAATAGCCTACCTAATCTCCAAGAACGCGCACAAAAGCAAGTGAATGATGGGAGCACCAGAACTCTGCTCACATCGCGTCGCTTCGTACCGCAAGCTGCAAGTAGTAAGTCTGTGATAAGCGGAATACCGCTACGCTTTGCACTCACAGGACGGAAGGACAATCCCGACCGCTTTTATATAGTGTCTTGATAAATATTGAAGACCTATAAAGGAAACATTCTAATGTGTTAAAAGACTGTCTAACACCCATATAGGCCCTAACTACAAATAAGAGAAATTAAAAAGATATTTTATGCACCTCAGGATGAAGGAAAATGAGTATGTGGTCCTATTTATACATTATGTCTTGTAATGTAGGAACCCCAACAGACATGGTCACATGATTAAAGAAGAAAAGTGTTTAACTAAGAATAGCTTTTTCAATACTTATTTTATTTAATAATAAACAAAAGGAATTGGTCTTTGGTGATTCAAAACCCAAATTAAACCCATAACATATGTACATATATTATGATAGGCAGGAGTTATTTCAAGGACCAGTTTCGAGTAAGAATGAAATCAAACATTATTATTGGGAACCAGTTATCATTGGGATGTACAAAGAAAATCAGAGTGTGGACACTGAGGGAAAACACATGGAAACAGCCCACAGGTCCAGACCCAAAGCCCTGGAGTTCCAACTACTGTGCCACTCTGCCTCCTTTGCATACAGTATAGTTAATAAACAAAGCCATGGTGCAGAAAGTGTATTTGTAATGTGCTTTGTGGAATGTTTCTCATGAAAGATGCTTTAAAAATGTTAATTATTTTGTATCATTTGACACATATGTATATTTCATAATGCCCATACAGTATACAATAGAAGCTGGAATGACAATAATTGCAACTATTAGTCTCATCTCTTATCGTTTCATACCTGAATGAGAAGTCATGTGCCTCAGTCATATGTGCAATAGTTCAGCGAGAAAAAAAGTATCCAATAAATAGAAGCAACTGTGTAAAAGACTGAAATTTACACAAAACAATAAATGTATATATGAAAATGCCCACTTGGGGGCTAGTAGTGTCAGACTATGAGTGAGCACTTCAATTTGGTTGCCCACAAACAGCCTCCACAAAGAGCAAAAAAGAAAAAAGCTGACAGCATGACTGTAATGAAAAGGAGTTCATACACATAGCAGTGGATTGCTGAAACAAAATCTGACTGCAAATTGGATCTTGAATCTTCTGGAGCAGTGTCAGCTGGGATGAGGATTTGGCTGAGAAGTAAATAAGGCTGAAACATTTTATGGGCAAATCGTAATTTTCTATTCATACCTTTAGTGAATTTTAATATTAATTTATCCATAACTTTGGTTATGACCCCCATGCATTGACTTTGCCATACTCAAGTAATTATACAGTATGTACTGTAAAGTTAGTACTAAGCAACTGGCTAATTCACTGACACTCTACACAAGATAAGAATCTTTTCATATGATATCTATTGTCTTGATGTCTTTGGAACTGCTTTAATTATAAAACTATTCTCCATCCTTCAGTTTGTGCATTTTTTCTCCCTGTCCTCAGATTGTGTCCATTTCCATGTCCTCATTTTATTTCATCATCTTTTCTCCACTCAGCCCAACTGCTCTATGGCTCACCTGTTATTGGACAAAGCATTCAGATTCATAGCTGCTATACATTTCATTAACTGGCAGCTCCTCTCACACTTCCTGTCACCTCAGTCTTTCAGTCCCTTGCTGTTCCTTCCTTTCCCCTGTAATTTTCACAAAAGTGCAAACCCCTTCCCTCCCTAAGACAACATCTCCTTGACATCTGCATGCTCAAGGCTGACTCCATTACTGAAATGTCAGATTTGCTCTGTTACGTATTTGATTTCCTGCCAGAGAATATGACACCCAACAAACAAAATTAGATTTTGTTATTATCTTTGTGTCAGACTTTTTCAGTGACTGGGGGTGGTTAAGAAGATGGTGTTTATTTATCTCCTAATGAAATGTCTCAATTAAACATGATCATTAATTGATGCATTTTGTCTAGTGAGTATTTCATAGACGGTCCTTGTTGGCTTTTCTGAAGTCTCAGGTAATGAGATATTTCACAGATATAAAAGAGTAAATAAAGTATATTAAAATATTGATCAAGTGCATGAAAGAGACTGTTTTGGATTGGGATTTAACAAGGTTGTTCAGAACAAAATTTCTTTTAACTGCCGATGTCTTTGTATTTTTTCAGGGGACAGACGGACCAACAGGCACAAGTAAAGCATAGGTTTGTCATTTTGCATTTTTACTTATCTAAATTTTGTTTGTTTTCGCTCTTACTGTTAAAAAGACTAACACATGAAAACTTCATACAAACATACTGTCCCTTCCTACAGAATACCTTGTCCTCTTTCTTAGTTTCTCAATGATTAATGGACACTCAAGTGTACTAACAAGTCCAGGTGAACAACTAAACTACAGGTCTGAATTGTCAAAGCTCACTGCTCTTGGCTGCCATGTTAGCGTTTGAAGTGATGAGTATGGGTCCTTCAGCAATATATGCTCAGACCAACTCTGCAGCCAGCTGCTACACAACACAGCAGCTGTTACCTCCCTCCTTATTTGAGTGTCATGGCTTCTGCCTGATGGAACAGTTACACCACCATTCAGTGACCAATTAGATGGTTTTCCACACAGGTATGACCTTTTTGACCCATAGTGTTAATAGTTTTTTTACAAGAAATGTGATTGTCCAAGAGCAATTCACACCTGAATTCTGAATGCCAACCAGCCTCACATCAGGTTAATTGATTTTTCATATGTTTTGGAATGTGTTATTTATGGGAATATTCCACTCAAAAATAATATTTTTTAAATGTTGCAACCCCATGTGTTTCGTAGTGATAGCCAAAAAAATTTTCATGTAGAATAGAGCAAATAAAGGTTATGCTTTAATAAGTGAGAAAAGTACTATATAAATGCAAAAAATTATTAAAGAATTATTAAAGATGACAGTGATCAATACTGGATGACTGCAAACAATATGATAACATCCAAGAAAATCCGATGTTACTTGTGTCACATAATCTACATCAAATCATCTAATCATACATTCAAAACGTGCAAAATATGTGCAGTTTTTGCTAAAATATTTCAATATCTGTTTCTCTGGTAAAACTGTAAAGCCCACAATCTGGAAACTTTTCACATGGAGTCGTAATTTGGAATTGAAGACAGGACTTTTTCCCAATTTATTGGAGGAAGAGGTGGGTCTTCATCTCAAAAGTGCAACCCCATGTGAAAAGGTTTCCGAGTTATGGGCTATTTTTCTTTTATTAGAGGAACTGATATAAAAATATTTTAGCAAAAAATGCACATGATTTGAATATACGACTAGATGACTTGACCTAGACACAAATAACGAGATTTTTTTCATGGATGTTCTGATATTGTCAGCTGCTGTCCAGCATTGGTCTCCATCTGCATCTATTAAAGCATAAGTTTCAAATTTTCTTTCTACCACCACAACAAACCACATGAGGTAAGTAACATTTATAAAAATATCATTTTTGGATGGAGTATTACTTTAATACCACAAGGAGGAAGGGAAGGAGGTTGGGAGCATGCACACACAATGAACCACCTGGATTGGGACCCGAGTGCAGTGGGTGACACTTCAGCACCACATTGGAACAGTGTGAGGTGTTTTACGATGGCTGGAGTGCCAATCCTGCCACCAACCCCCAAGTTTTCCCTGTATACCACCTTGCCTCATATTTTGGTTTATAAGCTAATGGATAAATTCTGTTCCAAGTCTTGCTTGGATTCAATTTTTTAAAAAATTTTTGTAACATTATGAATCCCATTGCAATAATAAGACACAGAACAGATAAAAAGTTCCATATCAAATCTGCCTCAGCACCCTTTCTTTCTATACCCAGTTGAGGGAGCCATTTGGGGAAAAAAAACAATATAGTCTATCATCAGCTGTATGCTGAGATATCAACAAGTTTAATAAAGGCGTATCTTTTCATTTTAGTACAGCATTAGTGAATTCTTGCTATATTTTGAAAATGCTTTCAACTGTTCCTGGTAGAGAAAATTTGGTCTTTTCCAATTTTAAGTAAAATGAGACCTATTTTCCTTACTGAATTATGCAGTTTGAATAGGATTCTTTCCTACTGAGTAATATGAGACGATGAGTGAGCAATGTAGTGTAAACTATCATAATTGATTTTTCTTGAGAGTTATCCCATCTGGTGTTAGCCTAAAAATACTTTTGGAGGATCCGGAGAAATTGTGAATCTATACCTACAGTACATGACAAATACACAAAGACATTTCCAATAGTCTGAGTGTAGGGCATTCCCTAAACATATGGCTTAGCAATACTGGCAACTTGATGACATTTTTCCCCATTCAGGTGCATTCCTGTAGACATTCTGGGTAATCCTAGTTGAGACATGTCAGTGTGATATACAATTTGTGACTGAATTACACCATGCTTTGTTAAAATTAGTGGAAAGAGTATGTTGTTGTTGGCTGATTTCCATTTATTACCTGAGATTCTAATCAAAAAGTCCTTAAATCAGCTTGGGGTGCACTCTTCGAGAGAAGTCAGCAGGGTTTGGACAAACTCAACATATCTTCATTATGACTAGACAGTATACTGTAGTTACAGTCAAATAGTGATGGAAGATTAGGAAAGTTGGGCAGGTAGGCTTTATAACAGAACACAAAGAGGATACAGTATGTGGATGATTTTTTTTCTGATGATCGCTCTTTATCCACCGGATAACCCCAGAGCTGCTGTGTGTCTTCTCTTTTGTTTATTGTGTATAGAAACAATAGTCAGATTTCACGCTAGTAAAGGCATAGCATCAGACAATTCAGTCTTTGTTAATCTTTTACAAGCTAAAAACAGAAGTTGTGGATCTATTGTTAAAGATTGTGTAAAATGTTATAATTGGTTTTTTTTTTACAGCTAACTTATCTCTTAAACCAAAGATATAGTTGTGCATTTTAGACAATCTCCTCCTTCTCCATCTCAACAATAATAATAAAAGCACACACTGTAATGACGCTGCAGCATTGTAAGTGCTACAAGAGACCACTGATAAAAGAAACAAAGAGCCAGAATCTGAAATGTTTTAATGCAGACAAAGCTTAGAATTATACTTAATTTGTATATCATTTATTGAATTTACTGTTACATTTGCTTTTATATGTTGGTTTGGAAATTTTAGCATTAAGACCCAAAACTATCTAAACAAAATTTTCAAAATGCATAATTACAGCTGTGTCACAGCCCTCCTTCCCTGTGCTCAGTGACAAGCAGATTTTAGTGCAGCTCTACTCTGTCAAGTAGTTACCACTCTGTTTCTGAAGTTTCATTCATCAGGCTGCAGATTTAGATTGTCATCACTCAAAGCAATTTAAAAATTATTTTATTATTAAATTATTTTAAGCGTTTTGAATTCTAGTGGCTGTAATATGCCACATGAACTCTAAGACATTAGTATAATGTTAGAATTCAATGTTATTTTCGTTAGGAATCCACCTGTGTGTGCTGGTCATAACAATGGATATTTTTTATTATCTCTTGGTTCATTTTATAGTATCTGTGTAACAGTGTATTATGAGTGTACATTTCTGCTGCAAACAACTGTTACCTCTGAGATAACAGTTTGCTTAACCTACCATAGAGATATTGTATTTGGACCCCTGTATGGACACTAAAGTACCTCAGTTTTTCTACCATCCCATCTCTCCCGTGCAAAGGTCAGTTCCTCTAGCAGCATCTCTCACAGGTTTTTTTGCTTTGGCTCTAAATGCCTAATTGAGGTGGTACTATTGCACGTAAATAACCTACAGCTATGAGGCATGCAGTGAAGAATGCATTAGTAAACCCACCAGAGCTACAGCACCTTCTCATTAAGTCAGCACAATGTGCGAGATAAGATCAACCATAAATGATATCTTCCAAAATGTTCCACCTCTTTCAAAACTCGTAGAGCCAGAGATTTGACTTGTTCAATGTCAGTTTAAAATTGACAGCAATAAGGAGACAGAGGCAGGCATACTGATGCAGCCTACACTTCCTGATGAAGCTTTAACATTTTTAGCTTATCTGCTTGATTTCCTCATGCTGAAAGAGAATTTTACATAAAAAATAAATTAGGTATTTTTAAAAAGAAAAAATGACAGAAAGTTGCCGAAATAATGGTTCACCTGTGAGTTTTGTTTCTGACCATTTCATATTTTATGTAGTATCACCTTTAGTTCATCTTTGCAGTTGCATACTGACTATAAAATTTACTTACTCCATTGTGTTGTTTATTTTAAACATAAGCAAGTAAACTGGTAAATCCATGCAAAATATTTTTTCTTTATTGGGCCTCAAGTCAAAGTTATTTTTTTAGAATCATACAGTAATATATATTAATTTACCATACACCACACAAAACATGAAAACAAAAGCCTTAAAACTTACTGAATATGTCCACTTTGATACAGCCAGGGTTTTGAGTTCTGTAAATATGCTTTCCATGTTTCTGAGGCATTTTATAACATCTAAAGGAAATTGGAAGTAACAAATTTTATCATAGATTCTTGGCATTATTCTTTCCCTATAGTAAGGATACATTTCTGGTCACCTGTCTTTTCACAGCAACTATCACATGTACGGTTTTCATATAAGTATATGGAAGAAAAACTGCACAAAACCACCCCCGTGTCTGAAAGTTTTTAACACGACATTGCCTTCCTACTTCTTCATAGCCACAAATACTGCTGGCATAAAATGACATGTTATTTATCTAAATTTTGAGACAAATCTACCTTAAGTTCTTTAATCACTCTTAAAAGAGCATGGGCAACTGCAGTATTCACAGGACACCATGTCCCTGGTGGCTGTCGCTTTCCCTTATCAGATATTTTTATATATTAATTGACCAAGATGACAGTCGCATGGAACAGGCTCCATTTTTACATGGTCCTTTTTTGTTGCTTTGGAAGAAATAAATTCAAAATATATTAAAGAAACAAATTTTGTCCTCAACCAGGCCCTCTTTGAGTCAAAAACCAGGCAGGAGGAAACTTGTTCATTTTGTCTTTTATTTTCTCTTCAGCAAATGATCGCAGAGGGAGCATTCCTGTTATAGCAATCTTCTAAGGGACAATGCCCTGGGCAGAGGATGTCAGGAAATTGTCAGAGAGTAAAGATAGAGGTCTACAGTATATTTATAAACAATTGAGTTTACATAATAGTGCTGAATTAATGCTTAATATATCATACTCTGATGGTTTGTTGGCTTGCACAATCTGAATATTTACTCTGATTTTTTAACAGACATGAGGTGTTTTAAGCAAAGAGCATAACCGGCTTACTCCATAATAAAAGTCTAATTTCACTATATTCTTGGTCCTTACAATACTTTCCAGTACTTCTTGACTTCCCATGTATGTGACATGGGTCAAGCCTTACTGGGTACATGATAGTCAGCCAACCTCTTGAACCATAACCCAGAACCTTCTTGTTCTTTCTTGTTCGCTTGATTCGCTTGACCTCTATCTGGTTTCCTGATAGGCTTGAACAAGTTTCTGACATTTATTAACTCTTTAATACTACTTCTAAGACAGATGCTATATTTTAATGTGGAAAGCATACCAAAACACTTTATGCACAATGACTATATTACCTCTAAATGACTATGTGACCCCCTAAGTCTCCACATTGCCCAGCATGCATTTCATATATGAACTTGACCATTTCAGACAAATCTCATGAGATCAAGTATTGTAAATATTACAGGAGTGAAAGGTGGCCATGGAGGGCCAATGAGGTGAAGAGCATAGGCAGACTTCTTTTAAAATAGCATTGTTTTACCATATGTGTGTAAACGTAAGGCATGGATCAATACTCAAGATCTTCCTTGGCTTGAAAATGGGTGCAAACAGTATATTTTGAAGGTTTTGCTGTCACATTTCAATCGGTGCTCCCTTGGTATCATTTTAAGCTACAAGAAAAGCAACAATAATTTTGACTTGAAAAAATCCAAACCAACCTTTACTCTTACACTTCATGATAGAGTGAGAACTTTGTGGAGGACATTTTGAATAGACATGAGGAGGAATGGTTGTTTGTTTAGAATGCATTTACTTATAGCATATAGCAAAAACATTTATCAAATAATGACACAAGTGCAAATTTAATTTGTTTCCATGTTTCAGCATTTGCAACATTGTCAGGTTAAATGAGCAAGACACACAAAGGGAGGGACAAGAGTGAAGATTAAACTGGAAAATGTTTTGCTTATAGTCTAAACCATATTCATTAGGCTAAACCCAGATTAAGATCCTCACGGGCCTCTTGGTGACTTTACGCCTTAACAGATAATTGATCACACATTGAACAATGTTGTGCATGGACACCCGGTCATTTAATACAGCATGGTGATTTCCACTCTTGCTTTTGGCACACAGAGATTCAATTATTTCTTTTTTCGGGGGTGGTGCGCCTCATTATGACTCATGGAGACTCAATCATTTCATTCACCAGGAAGAGGGGGTTGTGTTCCTCTTGGTCATTTTAGTGCATTGAGAGACATGATTATTGCTTTGAGTGGTTTTGGAGTTGGCTTCCTCCATGGTCATTTTGGCACATTGAAACTCAAACATTCATCCAGTGGGGAGGTGGGGGTAGTGGGGTTGATGAAAAGGTCCCTTGCCATCATGGACCCCTGGGTACACACCCAGAATGTTCTGATGGTAGATCCACCCCTGAAACGCACCATACCCCAAGATGCTCCAGTTGAGGAGCTTTGCAGCCTTTTTTTTGGCTCTGTAACCTATGCTAATAATGGGGCACACTCAAAGATTGTCAAGTCCAGTTTTCTATCCAGTAATTTATGTCAATAAGATAGATTACCCAACATTTCTTATGATGTTTCCGGGAAAGAGGGATAGGGCAAAGGGTGATTTTAAAAAGCTGTCTGCATGATATCAACAAATTTTACTGAGTTTTATGCAGCAAGCAGAAGGTATAACTTTTTTTGGTACTTGTGTACTAAACGGACGGCAGTGAAACCTCCCCCACGGAGCCCAACACTAGAATGGGTAGGGGGAAACCTTAAATTTATATATATATTTTTTATCCCAATAAATATGTTATGAATTCATCAAAACAATTGTATGTATGTATTTTTATAATATTCCGATTTCTGTAAATTTCTATATTTTTTTTTATCCCAATAAATATGTTATGAATTCCTCAAAACAGTTCTGTTTTCCTTTGTTATGCTGTCCTTCCGTTTAGTACACAAGTACCCTTTTTTATTATTTTCTGCACAGATGTGCAGGATATTCTTAGATTTATAAGCAGTTTTGAATACTCATCTAGAATACTGCTCAGCTCTCCTTGATAAGAAGCTCCTTATGAACCTATAAAGAAACAGGTAGCTAAAGAAAATGAAAGAGTGGATCAAATCCCAAGGCTGGAGCATCTGTGATTTAGTGTAATTGGCCTTGACAATCACTAAAGGAAAGAAGAAGTAGACTTAGGCTACATCCGCACTACTACATTTTCATTTAAAAAGGTTATTTTAAGCAAAAATGATCTCATCTACACATGTTTTCGTGTCATTTCTGGCAGTGTCTCCACCTGCACTAAAATCACCAAAACTATTCCACATTACTAACCGAGAATGCTAAACCGGATGGACGCAGGGACATCCGGCCATGGGCCGTAGCCGCAAAAAGACGTACTGCGCAGGCGCCCCAAGAAATGAGGCGCCGCGAGAGGCGGACAAGACCACAGAAAAAAGGAGTCAAACGCAGGCGCCGCACGAGCAAACCCCCCCCCCCCCCCCCCCCCCCAACACATACACAAGCAACGGACAGGACACACACAAAGAGGACGATTCAACAAGCCCCTGGCACACAAAAAAAAGAGCCCGCAAACCACTCCCCCCCCCCCCCACACACACACACACACACACAAGCAACGGACGGGACACACACAAAGAGGAGGATTAAATCCCATTGCACACGAAACGGGACGCACACAAAGAGGAGGATTCAACAAGCCCCTAGCACACAAAAAAAAAGAAGCCAAGAGCACCACACAAAGCCCATTGGACACGAAACGGGACAGACTACGGACATAGCACACGAAACGTACACAAAAACGATGATTCAGACCCACAACCACAGTAACATAAATAACAAATGACACACAAAGCCCCATTTCTAAATGAACCGTCCGTATTAAACATACGTCATCTCAACATGTTCACAATATGCAGTATAGGTAGATCTCACTACAATGAGGCACTATTAACCGTTCAAAAGCAGAAAAGGCTCCATATTAACAGTGAGTGCGATCCTCCTTATTACTTATCCATATTTCTCACGCTCAAGAACAAACAAGTCATGAATTCACGATCACAGGTACAAAACGATACCGCTCGGATAACGGGACCAAACACAATTCACACTATGCAGCATAGGTGGATCTCATTACAATAAGGCACTTTTAACCGTTCAACCGCAGAAAAGGCTCCATATTAACAGTGAGTGCAATACTCCTTATTACTTATCCATATTTCTAGAAGAAAAAATGTCTCGGCTCCAAAAACGCAAAGCTCAACTAAAGCTTCTAACTAACGATGTACCTAAAAGTAAAAACTTTATGAACTGCATTAGATCCTACAATGGTTCATTTGCTTTTGCATCTACCGGAGTAAATATCAGGCCACCAAAAGGCAATGGCCCATACTGCTTTCGCATATGTGCACAAATACTGCATCGCATTGGAACAGTGCACCCTAAAACAAATCAACAACGCAAATATGCACAAATCTACATCCTAGATCCACATGACGCAATCTATCAATCAAAGTGCTGCATCGCAACAGGCACGGATTCAAAACGAAACACCTCCCGTCTCAGACATACGATAACGGCAGCGAAGGCTACAACGCGCATCTCACACAGCACAAGCAAATCGATTACAGCTCCAAAACAACACGTCCCAAATACTACACATGCAACAACGCGCCTCTCAAACGGCACAAGCAAAACATACACCAGGAAAATTCATTCGGATTAATGAATGTCATTTGCAATCATTGTCATTCAGTTCATTTCCCTGAAGAAACAACTGGCAATACAAGTAATATATTTACACGTTGTTGTCAAAAGGGTCAAATTAGACTGCCTCCTTTACATTCATATCCTGAATATCTACAGAAGCTTCTAACTAACGATGTACCTAAAAGTGAAATCTTTATGAACTGCATTAGATCCTACAAATCGGCATCCACTATGAACATTAACGGTGGCACTGCACGTGACATCCGTCTTGCAAAAATGTTAATTATTGATGAATGTACAATGGCATCCAGTCACTTACTCAACACCATTCATAAACTTCTACAAACTTTTATGAATAATAATATTCCCTTTGGAGGAAAGGTACTTTTATTAGGAGGAGATTTTAGACAGTGCTTAGCTATTCTTCCACATGCTATGCGCTCAGCTATTGTTCAGTGCACCTTAAAATACGCAGACAATTGGCATTGCTTTCAAAAGATACAGTTAGTAAAAAAGATACGATGTCCAGAACCAGATCATAACAATTGCTTATTACAACTGGGAGATGGTACACTCACCAATACAGATGGACTTCACCCACATATTATTACAATTCCTCAAGCCTTTATCTGCGACGACTTAGTTACAGACAGATTTGGAACAGCAATCTCATTAGACCAAATGCCCCTTTTAACACAACGCACTATATTATGTCCAAAAAATATTAATGTGGAAAACATAAATACCCAAGTCATTCCATTACTTCCTGCAGAGACACAACTCTTTCTAAGCTCTGACAAACTTGACTCTGATCACAACAATAACCATCTTCATTGGCATTACAAGTTCTGACCTGGAATTACCTTTTACACTTAAACGGCATGTACAAAGAAATTTTACAATAAACCTTTACACTGTGCCACACACTTTATTGTTTGCTTTCTATTTGCATCATCTACACCTTCACACTATTCTATATCTCATTCATACATCACGCTCTTTGTCATTCCCAACACCAGGGGTTGGTGAGCGAAGCGAGCAGGGGGCGGAGCCCCCTAGTGTATGATATAGATGTTTGCCTACACTGGGCATGTGCACATCGGCATAAAAAATCCTTGAAAGTACTGCAACGTTACCAGCCACAGGATTTATTGCAAAACTGTACTGATCAGTAAATTATTTGCCTTTTGCACATGTTTGGAGTATTCTAACTGTACAAAATGCAACTTAGATGAATACTTGTAAGTAACACAATGAACAAGCAACTCTTCCATATCTGCTATATTGGAATATCATTTTCTTCCATGAAAGGTGACCGATCAGGGAATGAGATGTTGTATTGAGCAGAATCCAATAAGGGAAGGACCATGTAAATAACACAAAACCAATCAGTGCACAAAACTTTATTTCTACCCATCCACACCATAAACACTGAGGCTGCATTTTCAGAAGTATATAATTCTGGAAAGTGTTTTCAAAGGTATCTGTTTTTATGGGTTGGAAATGCCGGGGTAATGTGGATGTAAGGTGAAAACGCAGACTAATGTCTATATTTTTACACAAAAACATACTACAGTGGATGGGGCCTCAGACCTAGTCCTGGAGGGTGGCTTTATAGTACCAAACTATTATCTCCACTGCTATTACATTTTAAATGTTACTTTATTCGCACTATACTTCACTAGCTATGGAATTTAAGTTTGTAAAGTAAATAAACATCCTCATCAAATCTACTGCTCTGACTCTTTTCAAATGAATTTGAGTCTCTGTTTTTTGTTTGTTTGTTTCCTGAACCTACACATCCTTAAAGACTCCACTTCCAATATACACATGCTAACAATTTATAGTCTAGTTTCGGATTTAAATTCTGCAGTTAACACACTTTTAGTATTCTAAAATATTCCTTATTCTTTAAGTATTTGTTGGCGGTTTAAGCATCATGACAAAAATAGGTTCCAAGGGTAGCTATGGCTCCAGTATTTCTCTATAAATTGTATTCTTTTCAAATAAGGCTGACCACTTAAATTCAGTAAATACAGTAAATTCTGTAGTCAAGAGTTGCTTTTTCCAACTTCGTCTATTAGGTAAGATAAAGCCTTTTTTATCTTGTAGGGATCTTGAGATAGCTACTCATGCGTTTATTTTTTCTCGCCTCGATTACTGCAACTCGCTGTATTCTGGGATTAATAAATCCCTGATACACAGGTTACAGTTGGTCCAAGAAAGTTGGGGCAAGAAAGTATGACTCTGTTTCTCCTATTTTAGCTTCCTTACACTGGCTGCCTGTCAGTTTTCGAATTGATTTTAAAATCTTGCTACTAGTTTTTAAATCTTTACTTGGGCTTGCTCCTGCCTATTTATCTGAACTGTGTGTTTTACACCAGCCATCCAGAGTGCTTAGATCTTCTGGTCAGTTGTCTCTTGTTGTCCCTCATACCAAGTGTAAAACCAAGGGGGACAGGGCTTTTGCAGCTGCTTCTCCTCACCTGTGGAACTCTTTACCTCATTACATAAAGGAGTCATCTACAATTGAACTGTTCAAAACAAGACTAAAGACTCATTTCTATTCACTTGCATTCCATGACCTCAGTAATACTGATGGTTTCCTCTTTGTGATTATATAACATTACTTTTATTTTTTTTGTATGTATATAACATTACTTCTATTTATTATGTATTTTATTTTATGTTCATATATTTTATTTCTATTTGTTTTATGTTAATTATTTTGTTTTTCTTTTATTCTATTATTGTAAAGCACTTTGGCCACAGCATTATTATATTATTTTAAATGTGCTATATAAATAAATTGACATTGACATTGACATTGACACTTGAAGTGTGGTGGAGTAGTTGTTAACGCTGAATTCTCTGCTATCTCTTTTAGGGAGGTGTCCCTATGGAAGGAAAAAATAAAAATCACATGGGACTGATGTTCCTCAGCAACCCACTGGAATGTTTGATTGACTCCCTGAGATGACTGGTGAACTGGAATCACACTCTTCATTAAAAAGACACACTTTTTGCTGATTTTACAGCAAATGAAGAACGTTTTAACAAATGAAGAAAAACACATCTATAAAATCAGAATCTTTGGACAAACCTTTCTTTAGCTCTTCATGCTCAGAATAGATTTATTGTTGTGTTTTTCATAAAAACTGCAGCTTCTTGGTGGTGGTGGGGGGGGGCTATTTTTATCTTTCAAAATGTGCTTCATTGAATCACCAATAAATCAAAATAACGGTGTTTTGAACTCAAATAATCAGCCTATGACAGAGCTGGATGGCCTCCAGGCTTCAAAAAAGCAAATGCTATTAAACAAATACTACTGATGGACTGCAGAACGCATCATTCAATCTTCAAAACTCAGAAACAAGGATTTACAGCTGCTTTTTTTTTGCCCAGGCAGAGGATGACCCACATCTGTAATAAAACATTTTGTTCATTACTCCCCATTAATTAGTAAACAATAAAATATTTTAAAAATACTTTGATGGTTAATTATATGCTTTTGTTTTCTATTTTTGCCTGTATTATTTTTAATCAGAAACATATTGGGCCAGTTGTCATGTACCTAAGATAATACCATACTAGCAGCACATAAACTCCAGACTGCGTAGTACAGTACTAAGAGGTGATGATCCTCAGGCCTAAGTGCTTTCTCGGTGAATAGCAGAATATGATCAGTCCCAAATTTAACTAATCCACAGCTAATCTTGTTTTGGTGTCGCATTTCTCCTCAGTTTGCTCAGCTGACAATCTGATTGCCCGTTAGAAGTGCTACGCCACCAATTAACATCTTGCCCTCTCTGAGTTAACCATGTGCCACTACACATTCTCCTTGAGCACAGAAAAAAAGTACATCCTCATATAAACCTTATAAAAATAATTGCAATAGTCATGCTACATTATATCATCTGTCGTTATTGTAAACATTATTCACTTTGAGCATATGAAACAGCCAAGAAATTACACATTAGTAGAATAATATCTGAAGCATAACTGTCTCACTGTAACTCATGGGTGAATCTGCCATCAGGACTACCTTGGTGGTGTGTGCCCTGGGGTTCTAGTTGCCAAAGGGCACTAGCATATGCAAGGAAAAGATCACATTAGCATTCTTCTTATTCTGTTTTTACCTTGTGCTCTTCGTGGGTACATCGCCTCACCATGACATAATGTGCAAATGACCACACGTTCAAATCTCTGAGTGGCATCCATCACCTGGCTTATTTTATTTTTATATGTGATTGTCATGGAGTGTAAATATGTGTGTGACACCACGAGGGTCTTAATCTGATTTTGCTGTAACTCATTTCCCAATCGTGCAGATAATACAGAAGAGTTGACACTTGTCATTAATTATGCACAAAAATGTTCCTAATAACCAAATTAATCCAACAGTCACCAAAGTGTATATAAAAAGCCCAGTCAGATGCTGGACAATATTGCAAAGAATGTCTCATTGCACCGCTGATTTCAAAGAAGAGCACAAGTTCTGTATAATAAATATTGTGAGAGATCTCATATCAGATCTAGAGAACATTCAAAAAGATATCTCCACTCTGAAGAGATTCAATTTGAAAAACTCTCCCCCAACTCCATACCAGTCTATCTGATGCATGCGGACATTACTCGCCACACTAAGTTAAACCTGCTCATGTGTTGATTCAAATTAATATGCAACTTTGTTCTCCCTCTCCGACTTCAAGAAGCACACTGAAACTGCACTTACTCTTATTTTTGGTCAGCTGTTAGCCCACAGATCTGGGGACGCTGCAACAGAGGTAAACCTGAAAGTTAGTCTTATTACCGTAAGTATGTACTAAGACCAGATCAGCACAGGCTCATCCTCAGCTAATAGCACCCTGCAACTGACCCAATGTGTTTCTACCCCAATATGCTGAATTTTAGGCTAGCACTGAGGTCCCTGTGGTCCCATCATGATTAAGAGGTAAAATGCATGTTTCAAAAATGTTAAACAAGGTAAAACAAAATTGTTTCCTTTTTCCTGCTTTTAATGTTAAATTGGTGTAAATTGCATGTCATATCAATCATTAACTCTAGGAGGTTGCTGGCCAGCACACAGTCAAGTTAAACAGGTACAGACTGACAAAAGGAAAGCCAGCCTCTGGGTTTTGGAAGAGATCTTAACAAGACTGCATTTACAAGTTTTAAAGTAATATTAGCAAACGGTTGAAAGGGGCTCAACTCAAAGTCACCAAAGCAACGTGTCGAGCGCACATTGTCCAACCATTTCTGTTGCCATAGTAAGAAAGCTGAGCTATGAGGTCAAAGGACAGAATGCTCACTAGGTAACATATTTCATGATCCAGACCAACAGGAAAATGCAGGAAGGCCATGATATATGCATGTAAGAAAAGAAAAGTTTATTTTATTAAAGTCCACAAATACAAAAAAGGCAAGAATGAAACATGTACTAGGCAAGAGCAAAAATTCAAAGAATGGAAGCTGACTAGCGTAGCTCTTCCTTTTCTCTTACTATTTACCCTTCTGCTATGCCCATCAAGCATGAGACTGCAGACAGCGACTGGAAGATAAGGATGCAGCTAAAAAACCGTAGCAAGGGTCAAAACCAGGAGAACAACTATTAGTAACCTAAGCCAAGAATAGTGAAACAAAATTGAAGACAGAAGGAATGCATAAAGTTCAAAACCAAGAGAAACAACAAAGAAGATGTTTCAAAAAGATGTAAAGGGTTTCGGAATTCATGTTAGTTGGATGCGGAAGCATACCCCTGGATGACCTTTTATCTTGTGATGTTATGATTGACAGGCCATGACCTCTAAGGACACAACCACTCAGAGATGGTCCCAGCAAAGGGAAACAACAATAGTAATATTGGGGCCCAAATGACAAATCAAATTATCAAAAACACTTTCAGTACCTTAGGGTATAGAATCCCCCAACAGAAGCAAATGATTGTGAAAATAGGAGTCCCTGACACCCTCTTGTGTTTCTGTTCAGCTGCCACACAAATTATGGTATGTAGTAGTTCCCTTGCTCTATTCATTGCATGAGTGCAGCATACTGAGATGGATGGAGGTGTAAAGAGCATGCACAAAGAGGGCCCCAAGGGTGGAAACGGAATCAACTCAAATTGTATTTGTTACATTTAATTAAATACATGATGCAATATGAAGAAAAATACTTAATTACAGATACTCAATTAAAATAAATATTTGAAAAAAAAACAAGCACCATAAACACACATAAGAGCTTCTGGCTTAGATACAATAGCATCCGGTGTCAATAACAGCCGTGCAGGTGGCAGTAAGATTGTCAGAGCTACCCTTATGTGCCACACATTTACAACTAAAGGCATTAACATTGAATAGAGTGGGTCCAGTTTGTTATATCCACAAATGGAACATGCTAATAGAAGGTTGTTTTTTCCAATGTTCTCCTGGTTGAAGTCATCAGCATTCTGGGATCAGAATAATTCATCATTAGAGTACCAAACCAAGAGAGTCAAGAGTTGAGATTAAATTGGCAAATTTATGGTTTACAGTCCAAACCATGTTCTTTAAGTCACCATACTCTACCCCAAGAGGCTCTAGTTCAGGGGCTTTGCAATGTTTTTTTTATCTTGTAATGTATGCTAACATTAGGGCACACTCAAAGATTGTCAAATCTGAATCGTTTATGTTGCTGCGCTAGTAAAACATTAATCAGGATGGTGTAACTTATCTCCCTAGGCAGTTATGTTGACAAATTAAGTCAGTATTTCAATGTCTGGATATCACATTTTAGTTTTAATTATGATCATTTGCTAATTTTTCACCAGTTCTCAGCAGTACACACAATACAGTACACAGTACCTAAACTCGTCATAACTCACCATGAGATGTAAAAGTTCTTCCGACTTATTTAAAAGCGATCAAACATTCCTCATTATATGGTGGCAAACCATTTCTGAATCCTTTACATTTTTTGGGCAAGCTGCTCCTCAATAAGGTGTAACAGATATCCCTGTGATCACAGTGCTGCCAGCTGAGTAGAGAAATATTTAATATATCCCACTTTACATTCCTCAGAGTTTCTTTTATATTCTCACATGTCAGAGATATAAGGTATCCTTAAGATCCTTCCGGTCTTGCCAGGAAGGAAGGCTGGAGTGGAAGTACAGCAATGGACTGGCATCCCGAAAAAGTTGGGTGTTAAGCCCTTGCCTGGAAGGGAGGCTAGAATAATGGAAGGATCGGGGGGAGTTAACCTGTTCAGAGTAAATACTCCCTTGACATGTTAGAGGGCAGCATCCATATGTCGCTCCTCCCATTTTCTAGACCATGGGGCAGGCTGGGAATCATAGTCCCATGGGACAGCCCTGTTGTGGATACTGCTAGGGGAAACTACAGGGATAGAGCATCTCTATTTTATGACACTTCCGTCTGACCCAGGCGTACCTCCTCCAGACTGTGCCCAAACTCCAAAAGTACTTCCTGGGTTTGGCTTAAAAGAAGCATTCTGCCTTACCATGAGGAGTCGGAGTTGAGAGGCAGTGGGCAGCATGTGTGAGGAGGAAGAGGAGTTGTGAGGAAGAGATGAAAGACAAAAAATACACTGTCCCTGTATATACAGTGCTGTGTAAGGTATCCAAATGAAATAAAAATCATTATATTTGAACCCATGGCTGTTCATGTCAGTTATGTCCAGTGTTTGGAGCTCAGTAATGCTCCCTGTCTTTTGCGCAGTACTGTATATCCACTGAATTACTGATTATCCTCATTACAGGATACCAAATGTCATATCTTTGGTACTTAAATGCATCATTTTTTCCTATTTTAGCAGTTGTGCAAGCTCTTTTGTTATTTTTCTATCATTATGACAGTGATGGCAGCATGTTCCATTCTATGAGTGCTTTTTTATCTAGTCTTCATCATTTTGTGATACAATTTCATGGGTACAGCTATCTTGTTTATAGTCATGATACCCATTGCCAGATACATAGGTCAGGTAAGTGATGTCACATTGCTTGGACAGGCATTGTCATAACTTCACTGCTATTTAAGATAAAAGTGCAATAACTTCAAAATCTTAGATTAATTTTCTTTTTGCAGCAGAATCAATAAATCCCTTCTGAGGAGACACTAGTGTTGGGCTTATTCTTCTCTGAGTATGATTTTTGTTTTGGGCTTTTGACATACGATTCTCTGAATACTTCTTCAAGAGTAAAAACAAAAGAATTGCTGTGGTCATTAGCAAGAGTCAATAAATAGAAATTATTAGATCTTCACTGAAACTGGAAGGATAAAACCAAAATTGTAATCAAAAACAAAATATGTAAGAAGTTTTCATTGTTTGCTTGCGTGGTTGTCTCTTGTAAGGTCTTTCCTTTACATGCTTAAACTTTGTAAGTTAAACAGAGCATGTGGAGATCCTTTTTATACTATGGCCTCCATAATGGCATGTGCCTGGCAGCCACCCAGCCACTCAAAAAGGCAGCATCCATAGAAAAACAGCTGTACAGACTGATGTCAAAATCAGAATAATAATAAAAATATGGCAGCACAGAGCTAGTGCTGTTGCCACGCGATAAGGAGACCAGGGTTTGTGCCTTAGGTGCACCTTGTGTGGAGTTTATGTATTCTTCTCGTGTTCTTCTGGGTTTCCTCCCACAGTCCAGTTTAAGTAAAAATATGTACCCTGTGACTGTGCCCTGGATAAGAGGGTTAGGAAAATGGATGGGTCGATACAAATATAAACAAACATTATTAGAAATTAACATATTTCAGAGACTATGTGAATATTAATAACAACACTAGCTTATTAAACTGCAAAAATACCTTAAATGATACTGCATTATTTGTGCTGACTTTATATCCACTGATGTTTTTAGCTCAAACCATGTAAGAAGGTAGCATTTCAAAAAATGATAACAGTGACAAAATACAGTGCAGTTTATGACAGGACACTAAATGTCACAAAGAACAATGCTATTTTAAACACAAGTTCTATGTACCTAAAGATTTTTCTGTCTACTATAAATTGACACAAGCGTCACAATTAAAAAAAAACCTTTTTGCTAATGGGTATGGAACCTCAAAATTCTAAAACAATAAAATATACCTTTCAACTTGCCAGACCATGCTACACAGGCATACTGTATGTGGCCACCTGCTTTTTCATAGCATGCAGGTATCATTAGTTAGAAATGCGGGGCCTGTAGTTTGCATTAAAAAAACAACTAAAATACCACAGACTTTGAAAGAGTCTCAATATTCAAATTTAATTTGCATGGAAACTCATCTACAGTACAGTGATCATGTAATTAGTAAACACCATTTTACACAGATAACAATCTATGATTTTGAATGCTCCACCTAAAACCACCTCAGAGGTTTTTGAGACACACTTTCTGGATATCCTGAATATTTGTTTCAAGAGACTTCATGTGGTGCTCTTGCTTGGCTTTATGGCACAAAACCTAAAGACTAACCTTCGATCTACTGCATCAACAAACTCTTATTCCTATTCTAACAGGCTAACAGAGCAGCTCATCGAGGGCCATCCATAAGTAAGAAACAACAGAAACTAAAGTCAGTAGGTGGGTACCTTTAGAGAGCAGTATTGTGACCTCCCCAGTGCCAACACTTTGAGAAGATAATGAAGACATCTATAGTCCAGTACAGGGTCACAGGAAAGACCAATTGGGTAAAGTTTTGGGGGGGCATGGAACCTTTTAAATAAATGCTAAGGTTCAAAGGCACGTGGACTCAATGATTATTAGAAGTCATCATGTGCTAAACTTGCCCCAGTTTATTACAGACGTTTCCCCTGGGTTATCCCAGAAGTTAATTGTAAGCCAAGGGTTTTGTATTTGCTATTTAAGGAGTGTCCATCCTAAGTGACATCATGACTGATTCTATTATATTATATGTCAATTATTAGGTTCATTCAGATGAACCATTTGAATTATCTTTTGTTGTAGTGGTAATTGATTTTCTTTGAAAACCATTTTGTGATAGTGTTTTACATATAATAAAGATTGATTCATTTAAGAAGATGTAGTAATATGTAATAGCTGTAGAACTGGGGAAAAACCCAAGTCCAAACTGTGGGCACTGAGAAGATCTGGGAAGATAAACGTCTGTCACCTCTTCAGTAACAGTCAGACAGGCTATCATGTGGTCAGCCAGTTTAGTCAAACAAATACATTGCATGAAGGAAATGGTTTAAATGCTGCAGCCTACAACAGGGCCTACTGGAGAGTATTTTCAATATTTACAGTATATTGGAGTAGTTCATTTATTTAAAATGTTGATAATGCATTGACATTTTTGCAGCCAATAAAATGTAAGTAAATGCATAAATCCTGACCTCTGTTTTACTACCACACTCACACTTCATGGTTTATTTAAGCTTCTGCTTGTTGTTCTGCTGGACACACTGCAGTAATGAAATCAAGAGTTATTACTGATGCATATTGTATTAGTATTGCATAACTAATTCAATTATTTAAATGAAATATTAAAATGTAGCAGCTGTTGCTAAGAAACCAGAGTTACCATCTGTTTTTTTTTTTTTTTTTTTTTTAAGAAAAAATAGTCTCATTTTCTGCCATTTTAACCACGGACAGACTCACATGGCACACTTTGTGTCCACCTCAGTCATATCTTTAATAGGCATGATAGAGTCTATAGGCAGAAATGGGAGTCAATTCTACTCTAGCTTTGAATTTGCTCAGAAATAAAGCAGATGCAATGAATAACAAAAATGTAAAACAGCCTCAGTCTCTATAAGTCATTTAATAACAGCTGCCACCAGTTTGCCCACCATTTTTTTCACCTTTTGTCATTTAAATGTAGTGTACCCTTCTGTTCGCCATAGTTTTGCATTTTCTGTTCTTTCCACTGATGCCATTTATCTCTGAATCCAAGAGAGAGGGGAGCTGAGAATCTTCAAACCTCCTAAAAACAGCATCAGGTCTGCAGGCCGGAGGACAAGCTCACCTATCATTCATATGTGCATCATTGTGGCTTTAAATTTTAATATCCAAGGGGTGATTCCAAGCTTTCAGTGAGGGCAAATCTAGATGTTAAAAATACATGGCCAGGTTAACAAAATTATGTTCTCATACACTGTATATTATGTATACGATATTCATCCATCCATTATCCAACCCGCTATATCCTAACTAGAGGGTCACGGGGGTCTGCTGGAGACAATCCCAGCCAACACAAAGGCAGCAAGGTAGGAAACAAACCCCGGGCACGGCGCCAGCCTACCACAGATATACTATATTATATAGTATAAATACAGAAAATACATGCACACAATTATCTATTTTTGACTGCATTCGTATCAGACAGTTAAGAAATTTTTATTTTTCTGTAAATAGTTCTCTCTAGAAAATGAAACAAATTCCATTTTTTTTAACAGTCTAAGTTCATATTGATTAACACTGCCTTTCGACCCTCAACCTTAATAATAGTAATAGTAACTTATATAATGGTACCAGAATCTATGGCCTCCTTTCATTTCTTGTAATTTGTTTCAAATAAACTTATTGAGATACTGTACAGTGCTTAATAAAAACCACTGACAAAATCAAAAAACAAAACGGGGGTTAAATGGTGGACTGTGAGTTGTATATTATTTTAGGATTTGTGATTTCCAGGAAGTAAATCAGACACAAATTATGACAGAATAAGGAATCTGGCAATTATTCTTCAAAATAAACAGCATTACCTTGTAGTATTATAGTATGTGTAGGAGCCATAGGCAGTGACCATATGTGTCTCTGATCATGGAGACTACAACATAAATATGCCTGAGATGGAAAAAGGAAGAGTTTGTAATAAAAAGAACAATTAAAAAGCAGACAAGTGAGAAATATCAAAAGAATAGCCTTGACTTTGTAGTGAGGTCATAAACAGGAGGTCAGACCATTTATATACCAAAAAAAAATTTTAAAATGTAACCAGAAAACAATGGATACAGATTACAAAAGTCAAACATTTAAAATAACAGTATTGAGATTTACCAAGCTTCTTAGATGCTGACTGAACAGTGATGATTTTACAGTTATTTTACTGTTTGGGATTTTATCGTTAATTCATTTTCTTGTTGCCACTTTGTTTTATGGATGTTGCCTTTTGAATACTGTGGAAGTAACCCCCAAGGAAGATAGGAATAGTTCAGTCAATCAGTCTTTATTCAGTCACAGATGAGTATGTGGATTCCACGTTGCAAGGATTAAGTTGCCCTGTTTCACTCGACCTTTAATAATTTTCCTTCTTCTCCCTTCCCCTTACTTATCAATAAGTACAATATGTTTATCTAAGCATTTCATCTTACATTGCGTGCATCAGCTAACCGTTTCTATTTTGTGAACACTGCAAATGGGGCCCTAAAGAAGGAAAAAACATCTTTCCCATGTCTAACGGGCACATTCTAAATAAAGAAGTTTTCCTGGGTCTGCTTACTGCAACCTGTCTTATGACAGACACCTGTATGAATAACCTGCCGTTATAGCAAAAACAGCTTTTAACCCTTAGTAGCTTGCAAGCAGTTCATTTTTCTTTTGCAATACTTTGTGTTGCTGAAATAGAATACATGTAATGTCATTACACATCATCATCATCATCATGCATATGTTATAAAATTGTTGTAACTCAGCAGCACACACATGGAAAAATATGTGAGGCCTTGAAAACAGAAGCACAAAGCAGGCCAGGCTGCACAAAGAAGGCAGCAATGGCAGACCGAGTTTCTACACTACTTGCCACACCAGGCAAAATGAAGCCTTAGCTTCATTAAATTCAAACATATGTGAGCAATGTCCCAAAAAAATCAAAACGCCACACAAGAGAGGGGATAACTGTCAACCCTTGTCCTGTGCAAAAAAAAAATGGGCAACCAAAGGAGTCTTTTTAAGAAAGATTTATTAATAAAAACTTGAGATAATAACAAAATATTCATAAAGAGCTAAGGCAAAATGATTTGCCTGAAAGGCAATCCACCGTGGCCAATATTCGAAACCCAAAGATATTGTAAAAAGTCATGAAAACCAAGAAGAGCAATAGAAGGATAATGCTGACAAAAACAACTCACAATTCCACCAAAGCACATTCAAATGAACTACAAGGGACTTGTTTTTTCAGCCTGCCTTTACAGGATGGGGGCGGTTCCTTAGCAGCGACAGAAGAGAGGCCCCGCCTCTTGGGGATCCACCCACAAAACACAAGAAACATAATAGAAGACAATTACACACATATAAAATCAAAGATAGATAAATAAAATTAACAGAAAATGTACAATCTGACAAAAAACAAATGGAAATAATGATATTAACAGAAAAGACCATAACGAACAAATAAAAAGACATAAAAAAGAAAATTAAGCATATGCTAGAGGAGGAATCCTGGCTTAACAGTATCAAAAAACAAGTTGGGTCAGAAAGCACATTTCTGATTTTTAAAACCAAACAACATCAAAACTCTGGGGAGATTGTTCTTAGTTGTGTTTCAGAAATCCGTAGAAAATCCTCAATTTTTTTGTTTTGTTTAGTAAAGTTTTGTTTGGTTTTTAAAAGTACATTTTCTTATCCCAGGGCAACTTTATTCTTGTTTGCTTTTGTTTTCTAAAATAAAGACATTTTGCACAGAGGCTTCATTTGAGTAAAAATAATTTAAAGACACTCACCTTTTTTGTTCTGCTGACATGTCAAACAGCACTGGCTTATTTTATAATGGTGGTGACATGACATGACAGGAATGACATGTGGTCACATGCCTAGCAACTGCAAAGGCAAACAAGGAAAACAGAACTGTGGGACTCTTGTGAAAATCAAAATTCATTTTTTTACAAGCAAAGTCAAACTTTGGTTTTCATTAGTTTCCACTGTATTCACAAAATACAGTACATTACAAACATAGAGCTCTTGTGGAAATCCCTAAATACTTATAGCCTGTTTTGTCCTATAACTGATTCAAACAGTTATATGCTGGACAGTTTTAACAAAAATGTTAAGTATTGCATAATTAGTTTAACTAGTTAAAGTGAATATTAAAATATGGCCCCTGCTGCAATATAAACACAGGTCTTTTATCAGAGCAAACACACATTGCCAAAGAAACAAATGTCATGAAAATTAAACTTAATTGTATCATTGCTACCAGTCCAGCTTATCATGTCACCACTGCAAACCTCACCACAAAAACAGAGAGAAAAAGAATGACTGGATCAATGACTATCATAGTCCATTGTTTTGCTGTGCCAAAGGAGCATTTCCCTTACTTCACAAATACTATTGCATAGTGCACATGTTATAGTAACATTTTCACTGTTGTGATCCAGATCACTGTCCTGGAGAACAGAGTCTATCCAGCAACACTGGGCACAAAGGATTGGGCATCCATGCACTGCAGGCCACTCTCACTTACATATGCAGGGAAGGCCTTATATACAACCAAAGTTTTCAGGACACTCTCCTCTTGTATTCTTTTGTATCACTCATATTGTACTGTTAAATATTTTTATATAATGTGATGGACGGGGCCCTTTCCCAGCCGGGAATCCATTGAAGTGGAAGGACAGGGGAGCAGATATACATAGGCCACTGTCTCCCCCCAAGCAGTAGATGGCAGCCCCCTTGGATTGCAGCGACACCTTGGATCCCCACAGGGAGTTGGAGTGTGGCACGGTCCTGTTGGGTTCTGTGACCGCCGCCAGGGGAAGCTACAGAGTCTTACTTAGGGCCCTCACCACACCTGGAAGTGATTCTAAACCTCCCTAACAAGCCACCTGGAGAACTCCCAGATGCAGCTTAAAAGGAGCCACCTGCCAGAGATGGGGAGGATGAGGACGAAGCTTGCCAGGAGGAGTGGAGGCTCAAGGAAAGACAGAGAAATTAAAGAGAGAACAACAACAACATTTATTTATATAGCACATTTTCATACAAATAATGTAGCTCAAAGTGCTTTACATGATAAAGAAAAGAGAAAAAAGACAAAGTAAGAATTAAAATAAGACAACACTAATTAACATAGAATAAGAGTAAGGTCCGATGGCCAGGGAGGACAGAAAAAACAAAAAAAAAAATCCAGACAGCTGGAGACAAAAAATAAAATCTGCAGGGGTTCCAGACCATGAGACCACCCAGCCCCCTCTGACAAAGAAGACAAAGTGCTTAGTGCATTAATTGTATTTATTGTGCTTTGCACTGTGCATTGTGCTGGGTAGGTGGAAAACCAAGAGAGGAAAGTGTTTCCCAGTAAAAATAAAAGACTTGTGTGTGCTGGACTTGTGCCTGTGTCTGTTGTGTCGGGTGTTGGGGAGCTGGCGCACCCACTGGTGGTCACAATAGCAACTGTTCTATAGCCATCCCAAAGTGTTTTGTCACAACAGACATCTTGTAAAATTGTTCTCATACATTTGCACAGCCATATAAGATGGAGAAGTTGGACCAACATCTTTATCAGTTAAAGTCCCAGTGGTTTACTCAATAGGTGACACTGTTTGCCTATGTAAGTGGAAAGGGAAGAACCCTGAAAATTAACTTTGTTTTTTGTCTCTTAGGCATCTGACAAATGTTGGGCTACATGTAGAAAACATGGATACTGACACTGCTTAGGAAGCCAGCAATGTGCCAGGCATCTGTTAACAGACTTAATGACGTGAGCCTGACAGAGAAGGCCGTGGCTTTGAACCTGGGATGCACTTTGTTGTACTTTTCTGCAAAGCTTCCAGTGTTGTTTTATCTTTTTTATAGTTTGGTGACAAAGAACACAGGACTCTAGAGGCAGTGTCACAAGTCCCTTACACAGCATGAGAATGTTCCTTCATTTTTATTCTATATACGTTTTACAATATAAGCTAACGTTTTTGCCTGTTTATTAACTGTATTTCTTACATTGCCTAGATAATGAGAATGCAGATTTAATGTAAACCCCCAAATCGTGTTAAGAGTTTTCCTCCTCTAGGTCAATGCCACCCAATTTTTACAGGTTAATGGATTCAGTTGTGTTATATTTTGGATTCACGTGACTATCAAGTGTAGATTTTGTTAATTAGGGCAAAGAAGTCTATTTGATTCAGTTTGTCCACAATTTCAAAGAATTCGAACCAATCAACCAAAAAAATTCAAAAACTTAAGAAATGAGGAGATCATTCTGAGTGCACACCTAATCTGGCTACCTAACAGCAGTGTTACACCAGTTCTCAGACAATGCCAAGGATTTAATACTGGTGACATGATTTGCTGTATGGGTCCTAATTCTCACTGTCTTGTAAGGTATACTGTAGTGACACAACATGTGCAGTATGTCCTAAATTGCACAAAAAGAATTTACTTTATCACAATCAACCCACGAAGAAAAGAAAATATTATGCAAATATGTATTTGTGTAATCGGCTATAAAAGCCAGCTTGCGAAACCTGACAAGCCACCAATGATTGTCTGATACTGAGAGATAAATGTAAAATACTCAAAGACTACTAAGAATTTGTGACCATGAGAAGTATTTATTCTATCCAATTATATCAAATATTGATACCAAATATCCTGTTTGAGGCTTTAGCATACAAACTGATGTTCTGAATATCTTGTCTTCATGTCTTCTATAGTTAAGTCAGCCTATCAGAATACTCAATGATCCCTTATCTGCATTCATTCATTCATTCATTATTTTATAATAAGGGGCCACTGGGACTGGATTCAGTCTTGGCTGTAAGGGTGCAACACAGATACAAAGCATGGGTACACTCTTAAAAATATTGATTCCTAAATGGCACTTTACTAGGGTGTGTGGTTTCTCGTAGAGCCATTGCTTGAAAAAGAACCATTGCATTGTTTTCATGTGAAATTGGTTTGTCAGGCTTTGAAATGGTTTTTAATATGTGAACAAAACAGGAATGTTTACTGTAGAGAAGAGTCACTGGGTACTGACACATCAGGAAAACCTGAACCTAGCCTGTGTTACTGCAGCAAGAGTCACTT
The DNA here is from genome assembly GCF_900747795.2 of Erpetoichthys calabaricus. Taxonomy (NCBI): domain Eukaryota; kingdom Metazoa; phylum Chordata; class Cladistia; order Polypteriformes; family Polypteridae; genus Erpetoichthys; species Erpetoichthys calabaricus. Next base: position 175,806,549 of record NC_041395.2, read on the forward strand.
AAAAATTTTGAACCCATTGGTATTTCATAAATTTCTTATCAATTTTTCATGGCTATTTATGAAACCTGTTATGGATCTAAATAAATAAAGGCTCTTTCTGGAATCTTCATGTGGAAGGTAATTTTGGGAACCAAAGATGTTTCCCTTTTTGCATTTCTCTGAACAAGCACTCTGACACCTTTATTAGGTGCATTCACGTATAATGCCTGCGGTGGACTGGCGCCCTGCCTGGTGATTTGTTCCTGCCTTGTGCCCTGTGCTGGCTGGGATTGGCTCCAGCAGAACCCTGTGACCCTGTGTTAGGATATAGCGGGTTGGAAAATGACTGACTGACTGACTGACATATAATGCACAAAGCACCCATTGCAATGCCCCATGTCTCATGTCAGTCTGCATAAAACAACTTGGCCCCCCATGAGTCAATTTTGTTGAAAATGTGACACACTTGTTCTTCTTAACTCAGTTCAATTTGCGTTGAAATCTTCTGAACAGATTGTGCTGTACACAGTTTGAAAACTTCAAGATTTTCCATTGAAAAGCATTGGTGAATTTACAAGCTCGTCTGTCTTAAAATAGTGTAATATACTGTGCAACTTCAACTACGAATTAGTATACTGTTTTAATTGTACCCTGACAGCAGCTATATCAGATTGTATATTTTGTATATTTTCCTCTTTCTCCTACCTTCTCTACCTTTTCTTCATCTAGGTAGAATGTCCAGTGGGGGCTGGGTGGTCTCGTGGCCTTGGAACCCCTGCATATTTGTTTTTCCTCCAGCCCTCTGTAGATTGTTTTTTGTTTGTTTGTTTTTTCTGTCCTCTCTGTCATCAGATCTTACTTTATTCTTTGTTACTTAGTATTGCCTAAAGTTATTTTTATTTTTTATAAACTTTTCATTCTTCATCTTGAAAAGCACTTTGAGCTACACCATTTCTATGAAAATGTGCTATATAAATAAATGGTGTTGTTGTTGTTGTTGTTGTTTTTCCACCTTCAATTGTCACAGACCGCACACACGGGTAGAAAGTCGCTGTCACTGGTTGCTTGTGTACGCACACATGTGACAGCCATCCTCCATCTGCAAGTCAAGATGGGCACGCGTGAAGAAACCTTAACATCATCCAGTTGTTCTGCTTTATGAAGTCTTCCCAGTGGCTTGAGTGCAAACAGAAGAGAGGTAGTGCACCAGCAACTTACTCTAACGGATGCTTTATGTTGTAACACATAAGTTAAAATTATTTTTATAACCATAATAGTATAAAATACTGTACAAGCAAGAAAAAATAAGATTATTTAGATACTGTATGAATGAAGCACCCTGACCCTGAACAAATCAGCATTTACTTAGTTTTTACATTAACTAATCCAACCTCACAGCTCCATTATTTGCAGTTTATAATTATAACAATAGTTATAATAATTCACTATTTTACTGATATGATAATTTACAAGGGTGACCAGACATCACAGTGACACAAAAAGTCACAATTTCTTTCACAACTGAAGAATATTTAATGTCCCAGTTTTAACAGGCTGCCATCTAGTAAACTATTGCACTGCTGACACAAGAATCCTCACAATATCTTATAGAATATAATTACAAAACTCCAAGGGGCACAAACATCCATAACCCCTCAATTTCTAATGTAATATATGAATATATATCAAAACTCCTTGCCAAAACTTCGACAAGGAAAGGCTTTGTTGAGAACTTGTTTTGAATATGAACAGCATCGTGAAGACAATTGGGCCAGTTTAGGGCCAGTTTATACTTTCCGTTCAGTATGCGTACACACACGCATCATGGCTCCCACGCGTTCCCATGCATGAGCATGCCCTCAGAAATTAATGAAGGAATTACAAAATGGCTTTATTTATTTATTTAGGTATTTATTTATTTGTTAATTGGCAATATGGTGTGTGTGTGTGTGTGTTTGTGTACTTCTGATGGACTAGAATCCTGCCCAGGCGTGTTTTCAGCACTTTGCACAATCCCAGTGGAATAGCCTCTGGCCCCCACAACCCTGAAATGGATTGAGAAAGTTCTAGAACTGACCTACTGAACTCAGTTTTTTGAGGGCTGCAGCGCCTGCACTGCCTTTAAACTCACCCAAATGTAACGCAGTGCATCCATCCATTATTCAACCCGCTATATCCTAACTACAGGGTCACGGGGATCTGCTGGAGCCAATCCCAGCCATCGCAGGGCACACACACACACACACACACACGCACACACCAAACACACACTAGGGTCAATTTAGAATTGCCAATGCACCTAACCTGCATGTCTTTGGACTGTGGGAGGAAACCGGAGCACCCGGAGGAAGCCCACGCAGACACGGGGAGAACATGTAAACTCCACGCAGGCAGGACCCAGGAAGCGAACCCAGGTCCCCAGGTCTCCTAACTGCAAGGCAGCAGTGCTATCACTGCACCACTGTTCCGCTCTAACGTCATGCATACATTTCATTTTGCAATTTGTTTTAAGAATGTAGAACATCATTTAAGCAATGGGCACATTCACACACAGTTCCCCTGATAGATATAAGATTAATTTAGAGTGACCGGTCAAACTCAACTTTGAGGTATGGAAGAAAAATCAAAATAATTTATACATCGCTTCTCAAGTTCATTCCTAGAGAGACATGGTGGCCACTGGTTTGAAGACTGGAAGCCAATTATTGTTGCCTATGAATGCATATGAAACATTTTTATGCTTCATTTTTGTTACCTCACTTGTTAAGATTCCCACACTTTAATTGCATCTTTTAGTCTTGAACAGCTGCATTCACAGTTTGTAATTGTTTCTTGTTTTCTTAACCAGCTGCCAATTCACAATGAGATGCAAATGTAACAAAGGAACCAGCAGCTCCCACTTGACTTGGTCCATTTACAACTGAGTATTCATCTTGGAGTATCTGTTATAATAAAAAAAAAAGTTCAGAAGAAATGGATAAAAAAAACAGGGAAGGACTGACAATTGCTAGTTTGCCAAAAATAATTTTGGTAAATATCCGCAGAAAATAAAAATCTAACATATAAGAATTTCCTGATATGGCACAAGGACGGCATTAACAATCCAGAAAATGAAACAAATTGAACCACCAGAACTGAACTTGAGCACCTTTTCCTTTGAACAAATCCACATTAACAAAGGGAGAAAATACAAATTTACTGTGCTGGGACTTAAACCATTCAGTCCCGATGCAAACTACTATACATTAAAAATCCTGAAGTTTTTTAAAAAGTGTGGCATTTTTCAATGTCAGTTATTTGTTCACAATCATATACTAATTTACCACATGAATTATGGTCTAAAGTGAAGCAATTTTTCATAAATGTTATAAAAATATTTTGCCTGTTCTTCTGCTTTAAAATGCATTTTCAGAGGGACAGGTCCAAACAACAACAAAATAATTTGTATAGCAAAATTTCATACAAAGGATGTAGTTCAAAGCACTTTGCAACATATCAAAGAATTAGTTACATGCAAAGAAAAACAAATTCAATTTAGATAAGAAAAATAATGAATTAAATAGTATACAAATGATAAATAAATAATGCACATTTACATAAGAAAGATGTATAGTTAAGATAAACAAAAGCTTTAACACTATCAGCTACTAGCACAGGAGCGCCACAGGGGACTGTACTTTCTCCAGTCCTGTTCAGCCTATATACAGGTACATCTTACTTCCAATACAACTCAGTCCTGTCACATGCAAAAGTTCGCTGATGACACTGCTATCGTGGGCTGCATCAGGAGTGGGCAGGAGGAGGAGTATAGGAACCTGATCAAAGACTTTGTTAAATGGTGCAACTCAAACCACCTACAACTGAACACCAGCAAAACCAAGGAGCTGGTGGTGGATTTTAGGAGGACCAGGCCCCTCATGGACCCCGTGATCATCAGAGGTGACTGTGTACAGAGGGTGCAGACCTATAAATACCTGGGAGTGCACCTGGATGATAAATTGGACTGGACTGCCAATACTGATGCTCTGTGCAAGAAAGGACAGAGCCGACTATAATTCCTTAGAAGGCTGGCATCCTTCAACATCTGTAATAAGATGCTGCAGATGTTCTTTCAGATGGTTGTGGCGAGCGCCCTCTTCTACGCGGTGGTGTGCTGGGGGGGCAGCATAAAGAAGAGGGACGCCTCACGCCTGGACAAACTGGTGAGGAAGGCAGGCTCTATTGTAGACACGGAGCTGGACAGTTTGACATCTGTGGCAGAGCGACGGGCACTGAGCAGGCTCCTATCAATAATGGAGAATCCACTGCATCCACTGAACAGTATCATCTCCAGACAGAGGAGCAGCTTCAGCAACAGACTGCTGTCACTTTCCTGCTCCACTGATAGACTGAGGAGATCATTCCTCCCCCACACTATGTGACTCTTAAATTCCACCTGGTGGGTAAACATTAACATTATAGAAAGTTACTGTCTGTTTTACCTGCGTTTTTATCACTCTTTAATATTGTTTTTATCAGTATGCTGCTGCTGGAGTATGAGAATTTCCCCTTGGGGATTAATAAAGTACTGTATCTATCTATCTATCTATCTATCTATCTATCTATCTATCTATCTATCTATCTATCTATCTATCTATCTATCTATCTATCTATCTATCTATCTATCTATCTATCTATCTGAATACATTCATTTTTCAAGCCAAGAGTGTTATCAAGTATTAACGGACTGTCTCTTTCTGTAAACATCTAGAGAAAAGCCAAGCAAAATGACACCTTTTATTGGCTAACTAGAAAGATTACAATATGCAAGCTTTCGAGGCAACTCAGGCCCCTTCTTCAGGCAAGATGTAATCTTGATTACATCTTGCCTGAAGAAGGGGCCTGAGTTGCCTCGAAAGCTTGCATATTGTAATCTTTCTAGTTAGCCAATAAAAGGTGTCATTTTGCTTGGCTTTTCTCTACATTCATAATGGCTAACACGGTACAACACCCTAGTACTACATGTAAACATCTAGAAATCCTCTTTCTTTAATCCAGGCCTACTTGAACTTTGGGTAGCACAGGTGAAAGGATCATTTGGTGGCAAGCTGTTGTGCATTTGGTAGGCAGTTGGTTGGCTAGTGGCTCATGTCATGCTCCTAGTCTTATTCCCTAATTTCCCCTTTTCTGATTTTTAAGCAGCTTTATAAGTTAGGCTTCTATTGCCAGTCTACACAGGAATCATTAACTCTTTGGTTACATTCACAGTACTATGTTTTCATTTAAAAACACAGACATTAGTCTCCATTTTCACATTTTGTCCACACTACCAACATGTTTTTAACCCCCAAAAATAGACTTCTGAAAATGCTCCCCACAACCTGTGTGGGACAGGCACCATTTTTACTCGATCAGGATGCCTTTGAGATCGAAGGACAGAGACTAGACAGCATGCATGGGGCATTTTCTCCCCAAGGCTGCTAGATGGAAGCCCCCCCTAGGTTGCACCAATGCCATGGTTTTCCACAGAGCATCATGGGACTTGGAGTTTGTCGGCTCAGCCCTTTTGGGTTCTGTGTGTGCTGCCAGGAGGTGTCGCTGGGACTGGGATGCCCTACTTTATTGGAACACACCCGGAAGTGCTTCTGAACTACAACTTCAAAAAAACTGGAAGTGCTTCCAGGTGGGACAAAAAAAGGAGCTGCCTGCCACTGTTCTGGGAGCCAGAGTCGGGAGGAAGAAAGACAAAGCTGACCAGTGGACAAGAGAAGACAAAAATATTGTTGTGTACTTGCTATTGTGCTTAACTGTACTTGTGGCTGTGGTGGGAAATGCTTGGGGAAGAGTTTCCCACAAGAAAAAACTCTCTTGTGCTTTTATACATCTATACATATTAATAAAAGGCAAAGCCCTCACTGACTCACTGACTGACTGACTGACTGACTGACTGACTGACTGACTCATCACTAATTCTCGAACTTCCCGTGTAGGTGGCAGGCTGAAATTTGGCAGGCTCATTCCTTACAGCTTACTTACAAAACTTAGGCAGGTTTCATTTCGAAATTCTACGCGTAATAGTCATAACTGGAACATATTTTTTGTCCATATACTCTAATGGAGGAGGCGGAGTCACGTATCGCGTCATCATGCCTCCTACGTAATCACGTGAACTAAAAACAAGGAAGAGATTTACAGCACGAATCAAACGTGGGAACGAAGGTAAATGACGTTAATTTTTGACTGTCTTTTAATACTGTGTAAGCATACATATTAACACATGTGCAATTAAACATGTGCATTTACGGGGTGATTTCTCAGGCTTAAAAGCTCGCCTTTTATCAAACGCGGGAACAAAGGTAACTGACGTTGTTCACTGTCTTTTAATACTGTGTAACCATACATATTAACACATGTGCAATTAAACGTGTGCATTTACGGGGTGATTTCTCAGGCTTAAAAGCTCGCCTTTTACTAAAAAGGTAAATGCAAAACTATTTTCAATCATTCTATGATCTGCTTCTCACAACTGAAGGCACCATGGCTGATGGTAAATGACGTTAATTTTTGAGTGTCTTTTAATACTGTGTAAGCATACATATTAACACGTGCAATTAAACGTGTGCATTTACGGGGTGATTTCTCAGGCTTAAAAGCTCGCCTTTTACTAAAAAGGTAAATGCAAAACTATTTTCAATCATTCTATGATCTGCTTCTCACAACTGAAGGCACCGTGGCTGATGTTACGTCACTTGCTGTCCAACCATAAGCTTTACCTGGTAGGTAACCGGACACTCACTTCACTCCCTTACAGGAATCAAACCTCTGAGGTTTTCTTTTGTTCTTAATTAAAATTTAAAAGCAATACTTCACCGCTGCTAAGCCCCTCTAGCGCTGACGTCCGAGGTTCGATTACCGTAAGCAAGTGCAGCGAGTGTGTAATTACATTCACGGCATTCGTAGTCTGATTCACAATCTGATTGTATGGGTGGTTACCTACTAGGTAATGCTTATACTTGGCCACCAAGTCAGGTCGAAGTGATCACTCGAGTAAAGGCAGCTTCACAAAAAAACAGATCCTTAACAAACTGTTATTAGTATATTTTCCCTCAATTTAAAAACGTTTTATTTTCTTCTTAATAAAAATTTAAAAGCGGTACTTCGTAAAAATAAAATATATATTTCTGTTTTATTTAAACCTTTTAAGTTCGTATGCATAGCCCCATTTGGCTGTTTAATTTTTTTTTTTCTTTCTTCAGTAATATTTAATCTCCTTAAAGAAAAAGAACATATTCATTTTACTTTTTTTGTATCTCTTTAGTAATATTTTAGTGTAAAAGGATAACCAGTATTTAAACCTTTTATGTTACTTTATACATTTATTTTACACAATGTTGAAAAATTAATAAGAAAGCTACATATTTTGGCAGCTGCTGTTTTCATTTTCAATGAAATGAAAAAAGCTCTCCAAGAGAAAACGTCAATGAAGAAGAAACAGTTTGCACTATCTAAAAAGGAGAAACCCTCATTTATAAAAGTTTGCTGCAGATGACTTAACTGAAAATAAATGAATAGTTCCTATGTGTATAATACATATTTATCTATTTTACTTATGCCTTTATTCCACCAACTTACAACATCTGAGGTACAATTTGTTACATTACTTTTGTTTTTTGCAGCACAGGCAGGTGAAGTGACTTCCTCAGGGTCACACAGTGGTGTCAGTACCAGGATTTGAACTGACAAGCTCCGGGTTTACTGAAATATTACTGAACAAAGAAAAAAAACGAAAACGGGCAAATACGGCTATGCATACAGATGTCCATCCGTCCATTATCCAACCTGCTACTGTATATCCTAAATACAGGAGCCAATAAGTACATATGTATATATACAGTATATTTATATATATATATATATATATATATATATATATATATATATATATATATATATATATGTGAATGTATGTATGTATATATGTATGTCTATATATATATATATATGTAGATATGTAAATTTGTATATGTATATATATGTTTATGTGGATGTGTATATGTGTATATACGTATGTATATATAGATATGTGTATATGTAGATCTGTATATATATATGTATATGTATATATATGTTTATGTGTGTGTGTGTGTATATTATATATATAAAAGACAGCAACACTCATAACAATGACAACACAATTACATTGACAATTATGTTACGTTATTTTTAAAATGTTTCCTTTTTTTTTTTTCATAACCTCTTTAACACACTACTTCTCCGCTGCGAAGCGCGGGTATTTTGCTAGTTAAGTATATAAGGCTGTTATATTCTATAAAATTTCTGAGATGCTCCTCCTTGAGTACATTAATTTTTTCAGATTTTATTTAATGTAAGCTTCGAACTTTCAAGTGATGCACTTTTGTGTGTGCAATAGCAGGCTGGTTTGTCCTTACAGCCTGCAGCTCTTATGCTTATCGACATTCATTCAGACATATGCATTAGGTTAATTGGCAACATCAGTAGATGAATGGGATTGTGGGTGTATGAGTGTGCACTGCAATGGCTTGGCCCTCATCCAGGGTTGGTTATTAACAGGTACCACATGTTGCAAAGACAGGCTCAGAATTCTTAATTGGAAAAAATTGATTCAGAAAAATATATGGGATTAGTAAACAAAATGTAAATCCAGTATTTATAGTCTTCTTCCTAAAATGGATTTTGTCTTTCATATTTTAGTTTAGCTCTTGAATAAACATATCCGCCTTAATCAAAGGATAAGTGTCCGTGTGTGTCTGTGTATTTGTGTGTCAGTCTGGAGTCTTAATGTAGGCAAAACATGGTAAGGGTAAGGGTAAAAAAACAAACATACCAAATAAGGGTCTTAAAAATAAGAAGATTGGTCTTATCTGTCTATTCTGTAGACGGCACGGTGGCACAGTGGTAGCACTGCTGTCTCGCAGTTAGGAGACCAGGGTTCGCTTCCCGGGTTCTCCCTGCATGGAGTTTGCGTGTTCTCCCCATGTCTGCGTGGGTTTCTTCCAGGTGCTCCAGTTTCCTCCCGCAGTCCAACGGCATTCAGGTTAGGTGGATTGGCGATTCTAACTTGGCCCTAATGTGTGCTTGGTGTGTGTCCTGCGGTGGATTGGCACCCTACCCAGGATTGGTTCTTGCCTTGTGCCCTGTGTTGGATGGGATTGGCTCCAGCAGACCCCTGTGACCATGTGTTCAGATTCAGCGGGTTGGAAAATGGATGGATGTTTATATATATATATAATTGTGTGTGTTTAACTATATTCTTATGTTTCCTAAATCCTGTATTTCTAGTTGTTATGAGAAGCAGAATCCCTAACACCAGGGACTGCTGGTGCAAGGCAGAACTCAAGCTGTTCTGTATGGGAGGCTACTTTCCTACACTACAGCTACATGACACTGCATGTCATTCTTTCTGAATTTAAATTAAAGCTCATAATATAATATAATATGTTGTATGTTGATTTCTTTCTACATGTAGCTAGTTTTAGTATCATAAGTTCTAGATTTTTTGAAGCACAAAAACCTACAACATGTGAGCTAATCAGGCAAAGGGCTAAATGTCATCAAAGTGCAGACCACGTGTCACTTGAGTGGATGAAGACCCATTGTTCCAGACAGAATTAGTAAACAAATCACTTGCAGCATGAAAGCCTTTGTTCTGGTACTGTCTGGTAAAATTCATTACTATTTATCTCCTATTAAAATGTTAAATTAAATAATCAGCCAGATAAGCAATCTCCCTTAAATCTACAATAAACAGAATTTCGTCATTTTGTTAAAGCTCTTCGACTGGCCTTTTTAGGCAGGTTCCCGCCCATGCACCCATTGTTGCTATATCATACTTAACTATCCGTGATGTTAACCCTGATTAGTAACAACTGAAGATAGATGGATGGATGTATGGATGGACAGATAAAACAGGCAGTGCACAAGACATGTTTGCTGCCTTAAAGCCCAAAAGTCCCTAATTAATTTTAGGCTGGTGTGCCGTTTGTTCTATTCATGTGTGTTTTTCTCACATAGATTCTGGTTTCTCCACACACTCCAAAGACACAGTGTTAGGCATAGCATGAGTGAGCAGCATGGCCTTGAGTGTGCTTTATTAGTGATGAGATTTCCATCACTTCTTACAATCAATGTTAGTAGATGTGGCATCAAGCATTTGTCTGCCTAAGACAGTCAACAAAACGTTATTGACCAAGAATCATTAACAATGTGAACATCAGGAATTTACAATGTAAATTATACTGCAGCATGATTTTAGATTAAGTAAGATTTAGCTGTTAGACTTCAGGAGGACAGATATCCATTGTCATAACTAACAGGAGTTGGTATATTGGACAGCATAACCAATGTTACAAGTGTTTGTCAAGGGTCAGTAACACCCACAGCAGGAAAATCAAAAGATAATAAAATACTTAGTAAAGTGCACATTAGGATCTGAACAAATCCTAGCAGAGAAAGTATGGTTGAAAAAAAAAAAAAAGCTGGGATGACAAAGAGAAGGACTACTGCAGCCACTACAACTCTATCCAGCGCTCAGTGACAGGAGTCTATGCCTTCTTTTTTCCTGGGTAACCAGACTGGTCTTCAGCGTATGGAGGAACTGGTGACTGGCATTAGATTAAATGTTACAATTCTTTTAGACTGTTGATTTGAGACCTTTGTAGGAAGCAGGCAAACACCTCATAATTCTGGATATGGCCCTTTCTGTGTGTCTTTCATCTTGTTCCCTGCAAGGGCACCAAATGTCCAAACTTGTAACAGTAGTCAGTTAAGCAAGACACCTGAGAGGCCACTGCAGGGACCATTTCTAAGTCACAAAAGAGGCTGCATTATGAGCATAGCTGATAAAAGACTTTCTCCATACTGATAACCAAAAACAGGCACATTATCTTAACATTATTAAATTCTAGTATTTCATTAAGGGAAATGAATGACTGTAACAGTAAATGTGGTATTAGATAGATAGATAGATAGATAGATAGATAGATAGATAGATAGATAGATAGATAGATAGATAGATAGATAGATAGATAGATAGATAGATAGATAGATACTTTATTAATCCCAATGGGAAATTCACATTCTTCAGCAGCAGCATACTGATACAATAAATAATATTAAATTAAAGAATGATAATAATACAGGTGAAAAAAACAGACAATAACTATGTATAATGTTAAATATTAACGTTTACCCCCCCTGGTGGAATTAAAGAGTCGCATAGTTTGGGGGAGGAACGATCTCCTCAATCTGTCTGTGGAGCAGGACAGTGACAGCAGTCTGTCGCTGAAGCTGCTCTTCTGTCTGGAGATGACATTATTTAGTGGATGCAGTGAATTCTCCATAATTGATAGGAGCCTGCTGAGCGCCCTTCGCTCTGCCACAGATGTTAAACTGTCCAGCTCCATGCCAACAATAGAGCCTGCCTTCCTCACCAGTTTGTCCAGGCGTGATATCTATATATATAAAAATGGAATGGGTGGGTCGTCGGGTGGGCCTTTTTTTCATTCCGTCATTTTTTCGACGTTTTGAAAATGTAGAATGATTATTTGATTTTTTTGTTTTTATTTGATCGTGTCTATGTAGCCGCCGTCGTAATAAAGTATCGCTAAAATCGTCATTTATCGTAATTTATTTTTGACGTATAACGTCGCCGTCGTCAAGGTCAGTGATACCAGTGCAAAAAATCTGCTTACGGTTGAAAGACACGCCCTACTCACTGGACAGTTAAAAACACCAATCAAACTAACGATGACATCAAGTATTACCCAATCAAAAGTAGGAAAGGAGGCATTTTCATAAAATGCGTGTGGGATGATTTGCATGAGACGCTGCTTTAAAAAAAAATGATAAAAAAAATACGGGATAAATCCCGTCCAGTATTGATTCAAAACGGGACGCGCAATTTCATTCTCAAACGCGGCACGATTCCGTATTTTAAAGGACGGGTGGCAACCCTACAGTGCCAGGTAACCACCCATACAATCACATTGTGATTCAGACTAGGAATGCAATGAATGTAATTACCCCGATCTACATACAAGGCGAAAGTCTTGCAACATTCAAAGATGATGGTTTGGGATAAGTACACCATACAACATAAAAGAGCTTATGAAGCCTTGAACCGAAAAAAGCAACATCTCAGAGATCGTAAAAAAAAAAATAGGAGCTAATGTCGTTTTACTCGCTGTAGATTTTAGTCAAACATTACCAGTTATTTCACGAGGGAGACCAGCACATCAACTCAACGCGTGTTTAAAATCCATGCTTCTCCCACGCTCGGTTATATGTCGCGTGTTCTCGGGTAGGTGCACCAAAAAATTTATACATTTAAGCATGTAATGGGCAAAAATAAAATGAGGTATACCCGAAGGCACAGCAGTAGTACTTAATGTAACTTTACTTCTTAAATGTTAATGTTTTACTGTTTAATAATTTATACGCTTCTTATATGTTGTTCAAATTCTTTTATCAAAATACCACTGACAGCGCAATGCACGATAACATGGAGTGAATACACCATACGCATCCGCCCACGGCTGCCCTGCTGTGCGCAGATAGGACTTGATTGTACAATAAAATAAAATAAAGATAAAAAGACTAAAACAATCATCACCCATAAAGCGGATAGTAGACGTGACGTACTATATGTGTACCACATTTCAAGTGTATAGGTGCAACGGTTTGCGAGCTACAGGTCATTTAAAATCCTGGACAGACACACAAATTGCCACGGTAGCAAATTACAGAAGAAGATTTTACTGTTTAATAATTTATATTTATATGAAACGAGCTGTATATACCCGGCGTTGCCCGGGGCAGAAGTAACGTAATCGGTCAAACACTTACATACAGTGGTGTGAAAAACTATTTGCCCCCTTCCTGATTTCTTATTCTTTTGCATGTTTGTCACACAAAATGTTTCTGATCATCAAACACATTTAACCATTAGTCAAATATAACACAAGTAAACACAAAATGCAGTTTGTAAATGGTGGTTTTTATTATTTAGGGAGAAAAAAAAATCCAAACCTACATGGCCCTGTGTGAAAAAGTAATTGCCCCCTGAACCTAATAACTGGTTGGGCCACCCTTAGCAGCAATAACTGCAATCAAGCATTTGCAATAACTTGCAATGAGTCTTTTACAGCGCTCTGGAGGAATTTTGGCCCACTCATCTTTGCAAAATTGTTGTAATTCAGCTTTATTTGAGGGTTTTCTAGCATGAACCGCCTTTTTAAGGTCATGCCATAGCATCTCAATTGGATTCAGGTCAGGACTTTGACTAGGCCACTCCAAAGTCTTCATTTTGTTTTTCTTCAGCCATTCAGAGGTGGATTTGCTGGTGTGTTTTGGGTCATTGTCCTGTTGCAGCACCCAAGATCGCTTCAGCTTGAGTTGACGAACAGATGGCCGGACATTCTCCTTCAGGATTTTTTGGTAGACAGTAGAATTCATGGTTCCTTCTATCACAGCAAGCCTTCCAGGTCTGAAGCAGCAAAACAACCCCAGACCATCACACTACCACCACCATATTTTACTGTTGGTATGATGTTCTTTTTCTGAAATGCTGTGTTCCTTTTACGCCAGATGTAACGGGACATTTGCCTTCCAAAAAGTTCAACTTTTGTCTCATCAGTCCACAAGGTATTTTCCCAAAAGTCTTGGCAATCATTGAGATGTTTCTTAGCAAAATTGAGACAAGCCCTAATGTTCTTTTTGCTTAACAGTGGTTTGCGTCTTGGAAATCTGCCATGCAGGCCGTTTTTGCCCAGTCTCTTTCTTATGGTGGAGTCGTGAACACTGACCTTAATTGAGGCAAGTGAGGCCTGCAGTTCTTTAGACGTTGTCCTGGGGTCTTTTGTGACCTCTCAGATGAGTCGTCTCTGCGCTCTTGGGGTAATTTTGGTCGGCCGGCCACTCCTGGGAAGGTTCACCACTGTTCCATGTTTTTGCCATTTGTGGATAATGGCTCTCACTGTGGTTCGCTGGAGTCCCAAAGCTTTAGAAATGGCTTTATAACCTTTACCAGACTGATAGATCTCAATTACTTCTGTTCTCATTTGTTCCTGAATTTCTTTGGATCTTGGCATGATGTCTAGCTTTTGAGGTGCTTTTGGTCTACTTCTCTGTGTCAGGCAGCTCCTATTTAAGTGATTTCTTGATTGAAACAGGTGTGGCAGTAATCAGGCCTGGGGGTGGCTACGGAAATTGAATTCAGGTGTGATACACCACAGTTAGGTTATTTTTTAACAAGGGGGCAATTACTTTTTCACACAGGGCCATGTAGGTTTGGATTTTTTTTCTCCCTAAATAATAAAAACCATCATTTAAAAACTGCATTTTGTGTTTACTTGTGTTATATTTGACTAATGGTTAAATGTGTTTGATGATCAGAAACATTTTGTGTGACAAACATGCAAAAGAATAAGAAATCAGGAAGGGGGCAAATAGTTTTTCACACCACTGTATATACCAAAGTAAACCTAATCGGTCAAACAGTTACATATATAAAAAAACCAAACCTAATCGGACAAACAGCTTCATATATACAGAAGCGAACCTAATCGGACAAACAGCTAATCTATATACATAAGCAAACCTAATTGGTCAAACAGTTACATAAATACAAAAGCAAACCTAATCGATGAAACAGCTTCATATATACAGAAGCGAACCTAATTGGTCAAACAGTTATGCATGTGCAGAATAATTTTACAAAGATTATGCGTGTTAACAATCATTAAAAAGAAAAGATTGAGGAACTCTTCTTCTATATGTGATGAAGCTGGATGAAGCTGACTTGACGAAGACGTAGGTGGCATAGATTGGTTTTTCTAAAACAGAAGAAAAAAATGAGTATCTATTATTATTTTAAATTAGAATGAAAATGAGAACCTTGATTAGAGATAGATTATCCGTATTAAAATATGTGCATGAATAAACTTTTGCTAACTCTCTAGCAAAAGTTTATTCATACAAATTGGCATGGGATGGCTTTGTGAAAAAGTAAAAATTAGATAAAAATAAATTGAGAATGCGTACTTCGATTTGACTGAGATTATCTGTAATGATGAAAAAAAAGTTTAGTATGTTTTTTTTTCCATACGGGAAGGATGTAAAACCTTACATAGGCACCCTTCAGCCCGTACTGAAGGGTAGTGTCAGATTCTTACTGACTAAAAAACACCCTTTTTATTCCACAGCTACCCCAAAAACCACTATTAGGCATTACTTTGGGGTGCCAGTAGTTTAGTTATGAAACAGCTGGGTCCTGAAAAAAATCTGTCTTATTAGTGGCTTCATCACATATAGAAGAACAGTTCCTCAATCTTTTCTTTTTAATGATTGTTAACACGCATAATCTTTGTAAAATTATTCTGCACATGCATAACTGTTTGACCAATTAGGTTCGCTTCTGTATATATGAAGCTGTTTCATCGATTAGGTTTGCTTTTGTATTTATGTAACTGTTTGACCAATTAGGTTTGCTTATGTATATAGATTAGCTGTTTGTCTGATTACGTTCGCTTCTGTATATATGAAGCTGTTTGTCCGATTAGGTTCGGTTTTTTTATATATGTAACTGTTTGACCGATTAGGTTTACTTTGGTATATATGTAAGTGTTTGACCGATTACGTTACTTCTGCCCCGGGCAACGCCGGGTATATACAGCTCGTATGGTATATATATGGTATATGTTCACTTTCAAAATATCCATGGATTTTAAGTAATTGACGAATATTAGCTATAGTCTGTTTTTCACATTTCTTACATAGAAAGACAGATAGTACTTTATTTTGTATGGAATTTTACAGAATCTCAGGTAACATAGAAATACAAGCTAAATTACCTGTTGAAAACAGGTAATAGAATAAATGTTTAATTAATTGATATTTGATATCTTCTGCCTTATGTGTACATTTAGCATTTGCTAAGTGACCATTCTAACCAAAGCCAAACTGATAAATTAGATTTCTCCCAAGGACTGGACACATACAGACATTATTGTTTCATTATAAAGATTACAGCAAACAATAAAAACAACCCCCTTCAAACACACACAAGAATTACTAAAAAGAGCTTCTTGTGGTTTGGTTAATGATGAGAGAACAATTACACTGAGGCATTATAAGGGTGAATTGTCACAGGTATGAAGGAGCCCCAGTAGCATTTCTTCACACACTTTTGCTGTCCACTCCGTACATCTTTCATGTTAAAATGAGTGAGTTTTCTATCTATTTATCTCTATAAGATTCCTTCTCTTCACTCAGCTTTTCTGTCATCATGCTCTGAATGCCCTTCAGGGCACCTTTGTCATCACATTTGAAAGGTTTCTTCTTATCTCTCTTCTACACAACAAAATGAGAAGTTGTGAGCCACTGGAGGATGATGCATTTATTTCAGGCAAAGAATGACTTACAAGTTTATGGCTCATCAAAAAGAATTCAAAGTGTTCTCTCCAAAAATTTTGACTACTCCATTGATTAAAGCTATAATGAAAATCAGGGGATCCGTTTTGTTTATTTAGCTCCAGCACTCCTTCTTTCTGTTATTAGGTGAAGCGCAGAGTATTTTGATGTTTAGTGTAGAGGTTTTGAAAACTGAGCTATAATAGGTTTTTCCATTTCTGCCATCATTTAATGGACTTTTTCATGGTGGCCATATTTACAGTATTCTCACAAATCAAGTTACTTTCGATATACCAGCTTTGAGGGTAAAAAGTTTGCATTTACAACTGATGTTACTTTTGGACTACTTTATAACTTGCTAAATGATGCCTTTACAAAGTGTGACTAGCAACACCCATATTCCGCAAGTTGCTGCTTTTCCCCTCAAATTCACTATATACAGCTATGTCCAACCACAGATGCTAATTTCTCCAACCTTCAGAAATAACTGGTTTGTCAAGGCAAAATTATATTAAATCTTCAGCTGGCACAATCCTGCAACTAGACTTTTTACTACAAATGAAACAAAACCACAGCTTCTCCAATGCCCACCCCACCTCAACATCCAACCTGGATTCAAATAAATAGTATTTGGTCGATAACTTTGGGTTACAAAACACTTTCAAATCTGAAAAAGTGCTCTAATTTGCATTTAATAGAGATAAAGGTTCAGCACTGCATTATCTATACAGTATTATGTCTAATAAGTGACATATTTCCCTGTATTTTATTTGGCTTGGCAACACCAGCAGGCATGGAGCTGACCAATGACCAAGAACTAAAACTTCGAGGACAGTGACACAGCAGCACAGTGATAGGTGTGGCTACTTCATGAATCCCGTGTCCTGGATGAATAGTGGGCAGTTTGTACATTCTCGTTGTGTGTTTATGATTTTTACTAACATATCTTCTAAGATGTGTAGTTCTGTTGACTGGCAACTCTGAATTGTGTGAGGAAGGTCTCTTTGATTTGGGGTTGCCAGGTCAGGTGGAATCCATCCATTTTTGTGGGGAAATCAGGGCCATGGGAGGAATAATGTGCACAAGAGTTTCATGGGGAGGATTCAAATATGATGGGGTGGGGGGGTGATTCTTAAAAATAAGGATGATTTTTTTTCATGTGAATTACCTTCCCAGGGAAATAGAATTTCATACCTTCCACATTTTCCCCTCCCTCAAATGATCAATGAAAGCAAAGTCAACAATAATCGACATGCTGTACTTTGCAACAGCCACCTGTCATTACACCACCCGCTCATCTTATTGCTCATGTGTAATTAGTTTGGGGTCGGAGTGGTTGGATTGATGGCCATCTGACAGTATCATTCTTATCCTGCACCAGGCCGCACTTCTCCTGTTAGTTTTTTTCTAACTTTACTAACAAGATTCAGAGATCCAGCTCACAAATTTAAGGCTGGTATTAGCTTAGAAAGTTATGTGAAGTTGTTGGCATAGGCTACATCCACACTTTTTATTTTATTATTTTTACTTAAAAGCATCCGTACTTCTACATTTTTTACAATCTTCGTCCATACTAATATTTTAACACTGTTTACAAAAGTATTTTCATTCATACTAAAGAAAATGTATGCAGTCTGCAATGGCAACCCGAATTTCAACTTGATTGGCTGTCATTTCACATCCACTATGAGAATGATTTCCACTCACGATTGGGCGGTTGCTCAATCAGCAGAATTTCTGTTCTGTCAGAAATGTCAGTCATCTATCTTGTAGTGTGAGACAATTTTCTGATATTACCAACAAACTTTACAAAATTCATTGTGCAGCGACAGCAGTGAGTGTGCATTATACATATATAGCCTGAGCACCCACCTTGTGGCAAGTCAATAGCACAGAACATGCTCATGCAGTTTGAGCACATATACGACTGGCAGCTCTGTCTTGCAGGGTGAGTAGTCACTTGACCACAATATCTACAAACTACACAAGACACAATTTAAAAACATTCAGATAAGCAACACAACCAACGCCATGGAAAGCAACTCTTCTATGTCTGCTCTGCTGCAGTTTTTGTTCTGTGAAGGATGACCAGTCAGGGAATGAGACATTGTAACGAGAAGGATCCAGTCAGGGAAAAGTCACATAATAAGCATGAACCAACCAGAGTGAGATGGAGTTGGTGTTTTCAGAAATCTTCGTTTACACCCATCCACACTGAAATGCCTAAAATGATACGGCTCTGGAGAGCATTTTCAGAAGTATTTG